>NW_017295969.1:48031-71890 GCF_001594075.2 Trachymyrmex cornetzi
TTAAAACTTCCTCAAGGTCACTCAGGGTCATGACCTTGACAACATATGTCAAGGTCAAGGTCATTGGGGGGGGCTCCCCTAATCTACATATTTACCACTTCGGTATATCAATATATATTTATCTTAGCTTTCTGTGTAAAATAACATATTATACTGCATACAAATGAATTTATACATTTAAGTGCCAGTATAAAGTCATTTTTACACGAAAAACTAAATAACGAACATATATTGGAGTCATTTTACACTGCACTTGGAGATTTGCAGCATATTCGATGAAACGTTTCGGATATAATACCTACATATTGTTTAATGGAAGTATAGCACTTTATGCGGTAAATATACCGAATAGGGGAACCCCCCTTATGACCTTGACCTTAACATATATTGTCAAGGTCATAACCTTGAGTAACCTCCAGCAGGTTTTAGTCGTCGCTCATCCTTCGTTAAAAAGTTATTAACAAAAGAAAAATGATGTCTCTTTTTTACCATATAAAACAAAGATTTTTACTGTTGCCCCACCTCTCCCTGCATGGAGACGCATGATTTCTACGCGAAGCAACTCCCACCCCACTTCCCTCTGCTTAGGCGCGCATGACTTTGTATGATTTTCGCGCAAAGCAAACTTTGTTTATTTTGATTCTCTTAGTCGATTAATCTTACAATTAGTCGGTTAATCATTCAATTAATTTTGTGGATCCAGAAAATGATGTTCATACTCCGAACACACACACACACACATATTATACACACACAAAAAGAGTATGGAAATATGTGCGAGCGAAATTTTTCGGTATGGAATACGCGATTACCATTACATGCATTACATTGCCGAATATATATTTAAAAAAATGTATGATTACGATAAAAGAATTGATGCTTTTTTCGAAATCATGAATCAACTGTATCCGTTGGATAATGCAAATGTTAATTAAAAGTGTTCTTTTGTATACATTTGACTTATTCTTTTAATTAAATTACATGGAAGTCGTACGTCCCCAAGCAAGGGGGAAGGAGGGAGAAAGTTGCTTCGTCAAAATCTATGTAAAATAGTATTTAATATTGCATATATGACAGAAATAATACGTTATTTTTCAAACTTCTTTTGTTAATAACTTTTTAACGAAGGACGAGCGACGGCTAAAACCTGCTGGAGGTTACTCAGGGTCACGACCTTGACAATATATTATATGTCACGGTCAAGGTCATAGGAGGGAAGTCCTCTATTTGGCATAATTACCCTTTATACATATAATTCATCATGTCATTATAATAAATTACTAAATTACATGTTATTATCTCACCATAACTTTTCCGTACAAAACAGAATTTTACAAAAAATGAAGCCTACATTTGATGTAAAGACTATTGTTATTTTTAATTTTCATTCCACGAACGCTCCAAACTTCAATCATGTTATTATTTTGTTTATATTCGACTTTTATTGACAAAACTATTTCATTTGTTAAACAAAATGGTCTTTATTGTTAACGTTATAATTTGCATCAGATTACGCTAATAATTTTTGGTTTATGGTCTTATAAAAAACCAAGTCTGAATTTACTAATTCAAACTATTTTCAGTACATTCGTTCTTTTTATTTTTTTTTCAGATATTTCTTAATTTATTTTACCTTGCAATTTCTTCGCTAAATAAGACGAAGATGCTGATGTAGGTTTTTAGTAATTGATATTTGTGATGACAAAATATGACAAAAAATTTATTATTAAAGCACTTATGTATATATATTTTTTTTTTCCCCAGTATTATTTATGTGCTTTAAATTATAAATGTTTTTATTTTAGTATTAAAATTGTATCGATTATATCTTCTGTATTTTACTTAATTTTTAAATAAATTTTTAATCGATATAGAGTAAATAACGAATTAATGAATTGAATGTTTTATACAAATGATTTAAAGTAAACAATCACTGAAACATGTCAAGTTGGATTGGAAGACGATAAAAATTATAAATTAAAAATATTAGAATAATGGTCATCACTTATTATAGATTCGACGATATCGTACTTTCAGTATTTTTATATATTCAAGATTTTTTAAATAAAAAATGAGCACGTGTGAAAAATTCTAAATAAATTATACATTAATTCAATTACTATTTTTAATTAATACTATTATTATATTATACATTACAATTAAAGTATACTTAATATTTGTTTAAATTTACAGCCTTCTAACTTTATTACTTTACATGCAGCCCAATTAATTCGAAGAAATTCATGTATTTTCATTTTAATTTGTTTATAGCTAAAAACATGATTAAAATAGCACTAGAAAATGATAGTCTGCATTTTCAGAAATTTAAATTGTATCAATATAGGTATACATATTACCAGTTAAATGTTAAAGAAATATTTAAAAAGTAAAGGAGAAAAAGGTGGGTTGAATACTACTTCTGTAAGAATTAACCTGATAAAAATGTAAAAGCATATTTATTTTTTAACAATGATTAGTCATTAAACTGATGATTACGTAGTGATGACTTTAGAAGTTATTCACACATATATGCATGCTACAAAAAGAACCATCAATTTAGTGATTAATCACAGCTAGAAAAATATTATTATTATATAATCAGGTTAAATCGAATCACAAGTTAATTAGAAAAGACAAACTGAGTATGTGACCATTGAGTGCTTCTTCATTTGCGAGTAAAGTAACATGAAATGAATTAAAACGCATTGTAGAAAATATAAACTGATGTACATATTATACAGAACATCATGACGCATTATATAGAAAGAAATCTTTTTCTATAGACGAAGTAATTACAAATTATCAAGCATTATATATAAATAAACTCTTTTTTGTATTATGAATCAAGCAATTGATATAATATGCATTTTTATTATTAGTTTGCGTGTAAAATGGAACAATATTATTAGTTTGTATGTAAAATGGAAAAAAATAAAAATGTTTATTAATGTTGTATTATCGTTCTTTTTCTGCAAAAAAATTAAAATGTTTATTAATGTTGTATTATCGTTCTTTTTCTGTTATATAATTATCAAATAATTTATTTTTAATATAATTATTAGTTATAATATTTCAGATAGAACAAATAAGCTTAGAAGTAAAGGCTTTATCCTTTTTGCTGCTTAATAATATTTTTGCGTAAATTTTACAATTTCTAATTCATACGAATTACGCGTCGATTATTTGTCTTGAAATACAATCCTAAATTGAAACATAATGTGACAAATTAAATTTACATACAGTTAATAATATTGATACTGATGAACATCTTGAATCATTGTAATTAAAGAATTTATTGAGAAAAAATATCACTTCTGCCAAGGATAAACTTGAACCTCTCTACATTCCGTAATGGACATTTTTTATCAATTTGATCACGAAGACATGTGGTAATTTTGGACAGAATAACTCAACATGGAGAATGTTCAAATTTCTAATTTAATAAAAAAAGGTTATAAAAAATTTTATATACATATACTTATACTTTATGTGTAGGAGAAATTTAAGGAATTATAAAATATTTGTTTTATTGTATACTTATAGTATGATCCAATCATTTCGTAATTTTATTATTGATAGTTTTATAAAAGAACTATAGTTATTAATTATTAAGCTTTATTATTAATAATATATTGTTTCTTTATTTTCAGGTAAGTACACGAAGAGTTTACTGTGGACTGAATGGTGTGTGTATTTCTGCGGTGAGTAACATATGAACGTATATAAAATTACGTTAAAAAAAGTATCTAATTATATCTTAAAGAGTATATGTATATGTATATATATATATGTATATAATTATATTACATGTATATATTATATGTATTAGACATATAACATATATGTAATTATATTGATGCATATATATATTATATAATTATTATTTCAAATTATATTGACAAATAATGTATCCATTTTAAAAACAATTTGTAACAAAATTAAAATCCATTCTATACAATATATATATATATATATATAAAATATATAATATATATAATATATTGCATTAAAATTTTTAATTATTTTTTAATCAAATATTTACTACAATATTGCATATTTCTTTATATAAATAAAATCTTAAATAAACAATTATTTTAATATATATATTAAATAAACTAAATAAACTTTCTTATTATTGTAAAAATGTCTATACTAGCACTTCATTTACAAATCTGCAACTATATAATAATAATATAAACAGTAATATAAATATTTTATCTATACGTATATATATAGTAATGAATACTTCTATGTTTGACATATGACTGCACTGTACTGTAGATGCAAATCGAGAAACGCATCCTACAGATCATCAAAAAAAACTGAAGCTTTTTCCATTGCCGAGAAAAAAAGTCATGACTGCGTTTGCGCAAGAATATTCTTTACCCTATATGTTAAGGAAATATTATTTTTTATTACAAATTAGAATCATTTAGATCAATTTGCTAATTTTGCTTGTAATATGAATTCATATTTCTACTATTAGAAACATATAATCATGCATTTTTTTGCGATTACTCACAACGCGCGAGGATATCGATCGTTTAAAATTCGCAGAAGCTTTCATGAGAAATAATTCGACATTCTAAAGTCCGTACCACAGTTGTGTCGCAATTCCCGTATGAAATGCACGCGATAGAACGCTATTACAAAATTAATCGAATAATTCTTAAGGCGGTTGGATTATGGCCTTATCAGCAGTCATATTTTTCACAAATTCAAAAAATTTTATTTATCAGTATTCTTGTGACGTTTATTCTTGTTCAGGTATAACATCGAACACATGATTTATGTACAGATTAATTACCAACATTTCTTGAATACATAAATTAATAATAACTTTTTATTGCTTTTTTTTTTATTATCAATGTCCCTTCGTTTGTTTTTATGTTTCATGTAAAGCATTTATTTATTAATAATGTAAAAGTCATTTAACTTGTTTATTTTAAATAAACTTATATCGACCTTTAGCATAAAATAAAACACATTTTGTGTGTGAAACATATTTTTAAAATACTTAAAAATGATTTATTGCCAATGTATATTTAAAATGTTATTTTCAGTTACTGGCATTCATTACAAATCAATACAATACGAATCTCCTTCTTCAAATTCTCTCATTCATCTTTCCTATTCTTATCAACACGACACAGTATTGCCTTTTTATCATTCAGGCTGACAATGTAAGTCTAACAGGATAAATATATTGGAATGTTTTGCTGTAATATTTTGTAGTATAGATTGTATTTAACCATCGTTAAGAAAAAATATGGAATGAACAGTTGAAGCAGTTATTGGAGCAAATCCAAGATGACTGGAATTCGTTGAAGGATAAATTGGAAATTAATATTATAGAAAAATATGCTTGCAGCGCGAGACTATTCACAATAATTTTAATAGGTAATAATATACATTACTATTTGTGATAGTATACTTGATGTTACTTTTTTTTATGAATGAAGTGAAAAACATTTTTAATGAACTTTTGACGATTTTTCGAAATAATTTGTAATTTGAATTGAATTAAATTTAACGTTTCTCAGTATATTGCTATTTCGGGTTAATATTTTCCGGAATATTTCAATATCTACCCATAATTCTTGATGTTATCTTACCATTAAATGATTCACGGCCATGTCAGCTTTTCGTGGTCACGGAATACTTTGTTAATCAAGAAAAATATTTTTACGTTATGTTATTACATGAGACATTAGCATACACTGTAGGAACAGCAACATTGTGTAGTACCAGTGCGATAATTATGACATGTATTCTACACACGTGTGCACTATTTAAAATTGCAAGGTAATGTGAAATGCATTTGCTTGAATGTTTGTTTTATATTTAAAATATATTTAGATAAGTTTATGTAGTTGTCGAATAGAAAATGCGATCAAGAAGAGTACATTAATAATCCCTAGTCCTAGAAAAGAATATTTCCTTTATCAAAGGATTGTACATGCAGTTGTTATGCATCAAAGAGCTACCAAGTTAGTATTTTTATATTTTGCCATAACATTTTCAATAGAGTATTCTGCCTTATATAAGTTATCTTTCATTTATTGAAAGTAGTTGATCGATTATGAGACTATTTTTTTTAAATGGTACGTTTAATTTTAAGCGTATATTATCGATCTTTATTTTTGCATAAATGTTGTTCAAAACACAAATTATCTGAAATATAAAATCAAACATATTGAAGAATTCTATATGGAATAAATCTGAAATATTTGCTATTTATTTTAATAACACATTTAAATTTAACAATATATTTCTGTGAAACATAAAATCAAATAACGTCGTTAAACATATAATTAAAATTTAATATATTATGAATACACAATATCGTGGTTGCCTTTCAATATTCACAGCCAGTACTGAAAATTTATAGTAAGCGTAACGTATATTATAGATATTTCAGTGAATATCGGAAGCCTATGTTTTGATCGAACGAGACCAATTATTATAAATAAATTTTGAAGCTTACTTTATATTTATATAACGCAATACATAGTTCCAATATACCTACAACTCTTTTTAAAGGTTTGCTGAACTTTTGACGTCTAGTTTTGCGGTATTATTCTTTATTCTAATAATAATTGGCGTCAGTTCATTAAGTTTCAATCTCTTTCAAGTAAGTAATGCATACATCATTTCCTATTTTAGTTAATTCAGTGTTTTTTTACGTAGCTTTATATTGTAGTTCCTTCAATTAATAACATTCACAAGAAATATTAATCAAGCATTTACAGTTGCTATATTGATATTCCTACATTTGAATTATATGTTTGTTGCTAATTACGGTGGACAAGAATTATTAAATCATGGTCTAAAATTATTCAAAGCAACGTGAGTATTGTGTCTTACAGTACTTTTAGATCTACAGAGAGTGTATCAAAAGTCTAGAAACGATCGAATATCTCGAAAACAAAGCATTTTTGAGAAAAATGTTTCAGACGAAAGTTGTAGGGTTTAAAAAGATCTAGTCACTGATCATATCCGCTTGGGTGGTGTCGTCAAGATCAGGTCAAGGTCAAATTGATTTTTTTAAATGGAACACTCTATTTTTATGTCAGAATCTAATAGCTAGTGTCAAGAGCTTTTCAAAACACTATAATAAAATTATTTTTCATTAAGAGCTTTTCTAGTTATAATAAGGCTTGAAAGTTACAGTACCGCCAGTATTAGCATTACGCGAGGTGTCCAACCGACGGCTAAAACCTCTCAAATATTGTTCAGGATCATATCCTGGATAACATTTGTTAATATCAAGATCATTGTAGGAGATTGTTATTTTCATTTTTGTACTACACTGTTAAATTTTATAGGTTATATTTGACTATACAGTATCAATTTAACATTATATAGTGTCAAATTTAATTATCATTTTAGTAAAAAATAATGATATATTTAGTAGGAGCAGTGGCGACTCATATTAGATTAAATTTAACACTATAGATTTAACAGTGTAAGAATTTATTTTTACGTAAAAATGAAAATAAGAGGTACAATCTCCAATGATTTTGATCTTTCCAGGACATGATCCTGAACAACATTCAAAAAGTTTTAGTCATTAGTCGGATACCTTGTGTAATGTTAATGCCGGCGGTATTGTAACTTTCAAGCCTTATAATTGGAAAAGTACTTAATAAAAAATAACTTTATTATAGTGTTTTGAAAAGCTCTAGCTATTAGATTCTGACATTAAAAATGGGGTATTCTATTTAAAGAAATCAGTTTGACCTTGACTTGACCTTGGCGACGCCAAAGTCAAGCGGATGTAATCAATGAATAGATCTTTTTAAACTCTACAACTTTTGTCTGAAACATTTTTTTTTTAAATGCTTTGCTTTCGAGAGATTTAACCGTTTTCAGACATTTGATACACCCTTATATTTAAAAACTATATTGTATAAACTATATTCATTATACCAGGTCTGTCCCAAAAGAATTCGATATCTTTATCCTTGGATATCCTATTATGAAAAACAAGCATTTAGTATTGAAGAGAGACCTTGAGGAATACTCCTACCAAATGGCACGACTCAACAGCTGTTCAACAACAATGCACAGTTGTGTGAGCATCGAAAATCCGAGCGTCGCATTTCATATAATGCACCTGGTCATTCATCTCATCTGATTCAAGATTTTTAAGACTTAGGAAATAATCAGATATCACACGGAATATATCTGGATTGTACAGGGGTTGGCGAAAATAGACAATACCGTGTTTAGTCAAAAAATCCTAAATCATTGTGAAAAGCGATCATTGAGAAATGCGACGCTCAGAGTTTTCAACGCTCACAACTGCGTACCGTTACCGACTGAACTGCTTGAATCGTGCTGCTTATTGATGGAGATACTCCTCCAGGTCTCCCGCACTGTTAGAAATTTCTCAATGAATTTTAATTAACATGTAAAGGAAGCATGTGGTTATGCACGAAATTAAATGTAATGAATGATGTAAATAAAAACTAAATTACAGTAGTCTTAAATGTGTGTATTGAAATTAATGAACACATTATTATAGAAATTAATTTACACGTTAATGAAAAGTACAAGATAACTGTAACTGAAAAGTAATTTACGTTAATGACATGTAAGAAACGTAAACGTATTAAACGTTAAGCGTTAATAATATTAGGCTTAATTAAAATATTATTAATATTCGTAAATGTACTATAAAAGTACATTAAATTTCATTAATATGTGTACATTAATAGTTATTTCAATTACGATTAATTAAATGTCATTTATATCCGTAAATAAAAAGTATATTAAATTTCATTACACTTAATTTTTCAGTTACTGTAAACTTAAATCTCTCATTAACACGTGCATTAATAGTCCTTTCAGTTACAGAGAAATTAAACTTCATTCACCAATGTACATTAAAAGTTAATGAAATTTAAGAACATTTCTAACAGTGCGTAAATATTGAATGCCTATTTTCCACTATAAAGAAAGAGAGGACGCCCAAGAATATATGTAAAGGTCGGGTACTTTTGGGACAAATATTGGGAAATTGTGTATGCATATATCTATATATATGTGTCTTTAGAGTTATTTTAAATTGATTATTATTATACATATAAATTCTATTATTAGCGATATTTTCAAATACACAGATAATTTAGTGTAATTATGTCACAAAAATGTCTTTTTATTACTTTATAATCAATTTTATTTTTAATGTTGGAAAAATTGCAGCTATAATGGACTATGGTATGCAGCGCCGTTACGTACCCAAAAATTATTATTATTTATAATGCAAAAGGGAACAACAAACGTCAGTTTAACATGTGGCGGTGTATTTGTTGCATCTTTAGAAGGTTTTGCTACGGTAAAATTAAGACTTCTTTAACAACAACAAATTTAAATTTTAATGTTTATTTAATTTTAGCTTGCAAATGCAACAGTATCCTACTTTACATTGATTTATTCTACACGATAGAAACAAGACATAAAATTTATTTTATTAATTGGACAAATTTTTATTAAAGTGACAAATAAATATAACATAATATAATGTAAATTTGTGTTAAGCAGATACTTAAGTAATTAGAAATTGGTGTATTAAATATATGTTTTTTGTACTACTATTTTTTACTTATGGAATCCAAACTAATCAATAATTTTAAAGAATAAAAAATTTATATTTAAATTATAATACGAATAGCATAGATCTAAAAAACATAGATATATAACAAAATATTGAAACTTACAATCAGCGTAGTGAATTTATCGTTTTTTGATCAGATTTAGTTAACATAGTAGATAAGATAAATAAGCTGATGTATTGTTCGATGCACCACCTACAAAGTATATTTGTCACTATGCATATATATGAAAAGGAAGGGATATGGAATACTAGTATTTTGTGATAAGTTTGACAGTGCTTAAATATTTTAAATAATTATTATTAGAACATGATGCTCTGCATATATTTCGTATATATTGCATATATTGCGTAGGACAAAAAATGAAGTAAATTAAATAAACAGTAGCGTACGAAAAAGAAACGCATGTATGGAATGTAATACTAAATTATTTTAGTCTAGTCGATGATAAATTTATTAAGAAGATTAATTTTTCAATAAAAAGAATTTATAAATATAATTATGTTTTTTGTTATATTTTATTATTTTTTTAAATCAAATATGCACACTAAAAATGTTTCATACTTTGCTATCAGCCTATCATAGTTATAATTACCTATATGTATACAATTTATTTTGATACGTTATAGGAGAGTAGAATGAGTTTTTTTATCATAAATTAAAATTTTGAGCTTAGTATTGTCTCTACAATTTCTTAAAAAATTTGTAATAAAAAATTAACGATTGTAGACTAGATATAGTGAACGAATGTGCTGTACATTTGATTTACTTTTCTGCGTTCTATAGTTTGATGCAAGATGAGAAAGATATGCTATAACATCTCGAAAAAAACTGAAGCTCTTTCCATTACCAAGAAGAAAAAAATGTTATTGCGTTTGTGCAATCATATTATTCAGCCTACACATTAAATAAACATCACTCTCAATTACAAATTGAGATAATTCAGTCCAATTTGCATTTGCCTATATCATGAATATCTCGCTCTATTGAAAAAATATAATCGACTTCTTTACACGATACTTAAAATACGTCATTTAAAATTCATAGAATTTTCAATAGAATAAATCGACAATTAGAAGAGAGACCTGGAGAGACCCTTTTTATAATGTCGCAATACAAGACGTGTGCGCTCCAAGAGCGCTATTACAAGATCTATCAAATTATACTTAAAACACTTGGCTTGTGGCCTTATGAACAAACATACCTCACATGGCTACACAAAGTATTATTTACTGGTATTCTTTTGACATTTCTTCTTGTTCAGGTGTGTTGAGTTACATATAAAATTTTATGACGATAATTAATCAGTGACATTTTTATTACGCACATTAATAAAAATATTTATATTTTCGTTTTTTTATTAAAGGTTCCTCATTTTTTCTTGTAACTTATGCATATAAGATTATACAAAAGACACTACAATATTATTAATAAAATATAAATATAATACACGACAATATAAAATATTGTCATGTATTATATTTATATTTTATTAATAATATTGTAGTGTCTTTTGTATAATCTATTAAATGTAAACAATTTTCTCTCTTATATATAATAACAAAATAAATATCATCATGTTAAAGACATATTTCGACGTAAAAACTATATGATACGTAAAAATTATAATCAATACATATTTCAAATGTTATTTCTAGTTGCTGATATTCATTACGAACCAATACAGTGTGAATCTTCTGTTCAAGGTTTTCTCATTTTTCATTCCTTTTACTTTCATCGTAATAAAATATATCATTTTCATCATTCAAGCAGACGATGTAAGTTGAATAAGATAAATTTTTCATTCAAATGCTTTATAGCAACATTTATAAAGTAAATTGTATTTTAAATATGAGCAAGTAAAAATCGCTATCTACTAAATAGTTGAAAATACTATTGGAGCAAATTCAAAATGATTGGAATTTGTTGAAAGATAAATTGGAAATTGATATTATAGAAAAATATGCTTGCAACACGAGATTATTTACAATAGTTATGTTAGGTAAGAATATGAGTATTTCATAGTATATTTATATTGTACGATGACGCAATATTATTTATTCATTTTTATTAATGAAATAAATAATATTTTTAATACATCGTGAATAATTTTTTTTAATTATTTGCCTAATTTAATTCGAATTAAATTTAATATTTCTCAGCGTATTGTTATATATCTATATTCCTTTGTGGATTACTTGAGTTGTTGCCGTTAATCTTTAATGTTATACTACCATTAAATGAATCGCAGCCGTTTCATCTTGTGATCCTTACGGAGTACTTTGTCAATCAGGAGAGATATATTCATTATCTATTATTACACGAGATGCTAACCGCTTACATAGCAGTAACTGCATTATGGGGCATTTGTGTGATAATCATGATGTACGTCATGCACGCATGTGCATTGTTTAAAATCGCAAGGTAATGTGAAACGTATTTGTTTTTCTTAAACACTTATTTTAATTAAAATATACTTAAGTAGATTTATACAGTTTTCGAATAGAGAATGCGATAGAGAGAAATATATTAATGGTTCCTAGTCCTAAAAGAAAATATCTCCTTTCGCAAAAGATTATACATGCGGTTGTCATGCATCGAAGAGCCATCGAGTCAGTATCTTTATATTTTTATTATAACTTTCTGTAAATTTGTTTTCGTCGAATCAGTATCTAAAAAGATATAAACTTTTATAACTTTATTATAACTTTCTGCAATTTATTTCCACAGAATTCTGTTTTTCGAAAGAGTTTATGCATTAAAAATAACTGATTAATTCTGAAATTATCTTTACAGCACATTTAATATTAAATTTTATTAGTACATATATTAAATTTTATTAATATATTTTGCTTTATTGATATATCGCATTTAGCATAATTTAAATATGGAATTGATTAAACACATTTAAGCATATTCAACAATTAAATATATACAGTATAATGACCGTTTTTAATATATGCTTCGTGATGGAAGACGGCATACAATATCTTAAGAAATGATATGTACGGAATATATATAAATGCAGCGATCGACACACAAAGAGAAGAAACTAACGATGTCTTTTTTTCTTCTGTATCTCGAGTAGTTTTCAATTTCACACAAAATAATATCTGACGATATCGGCAAACTGCCGTCAGAAATATGATAAAATCTGTTAGCATGCTATTGCCAGCTGATTGGTGACAGAAACTAAGCAGAATTTGCAATTCCTGCTTGATTTCTGTTATCATTCTGTCATCAAATTGTTCTCGCGCGCAAATGCTCGGTTTCTGCCACCAATCTACTGACATTTCATATCAGCAGACTTTGTTGACAGATCCTGAGTTTAAAACGACCTAAGTGACTATGGATTTATAATAGAATCTGAATTTGTTGACAATCTGCTCACAGACTGCTAACATTTTGCTATCTGAGATATTTTGATATTACAGACATAACGTTTTTATAGAGTCAGACGGTTATCGCCAGTAAATATGTTTATATTATAGTATATAATAGCTTTTATAAATAGATGTGTTATTTCGCGTTAATTATAACGATAATGTACATCTATCTTGTTCCAATATTCAGCTCCTCCTTAAAGGTATACTGACATTGTGATTTCCACTTATACGACATTATTTACTATTCTGATTGTAATTGGTATCAGCTCCTTAAGTATCAACCTTTTTCAAGTAAATAATTTTTTCTTTTTTGAGTTAATTATTAATTGCTTAATAATTGATGTTTTATCGTAGTTTTTTCAACTTGTAAAATTCACAAGCGATATTCGTGTAATAACTATTGCTACTATAATCATAATTTATCATTTGATTTATATGTTTGTTCTTAATTATGGTGGACAAGAATTAACGAATCATGGATTACATTTCTTTAAAGCAAGGTGGGTATTGTATTTTTACAACATTTTGAAATTATTATTTCTTTACATAAAAATTATGATATAGATTTATTAGACTGGTGGTTTAACGGATACTGTACACTCTTTTTATTTCAATATTTTTCCTAACATATAGTTAATTTAACATTACTTAACAAAAATATTTTTATCTTTTCATTATTTTCTTATTTTAAATTGATTTTATTTAAATTAATTTATAGCTATAATGGACTATGGTATGCAGCACCTTTGCATACCCAAAAATTATTATTATTTATAATGCAAAGGGGAACAATAAATACTGTTTTTGTATGTGGTAGAATATTTGTTGCATCTTTGGAAGGATTTGCTTCGGTAAAATTAAAAATTTTTTTAACAATAAAAATAAAATGTAATATTTATATAAAGTACAATATTCACTTTCCAGCTTACAAGTACGGCAGTATCTTATTTTACAGTGATTTATTCTACCCAATAACAAATTTGAAAAAAAAATTTATTATTAATTTTAGTCAGATCTTTATCAAATTAATAAAATAAAATAAGTTAGTTGAAATGTTTAAAATATATTGATTAAAAATTATATAAAAAGTATTACATGCGCGAAAAGTTCGTTTATAATTCTTTTTTAATCGCTAACAAAGATAATACTCTAGAAAAGAATACACTATCTAATCAAGTTTAACAACATCGTTGAATATAGATGAATGCATATATAATTGAATAGATAAATAAACACATATATATAAGTTTGAATAGCTTGTTTGTCATAAAATTTACTTTGTTATATAGTTCTGTAAGAACTTTGAGAAGAAAGAAAATGAGTTATTATAAATTTTCATAATTTTAGTGATATGTATATTTTAATATAACTTTTAAAGGTATTAAATAAGATACGTAAAACATAATCAAATTCTTCATATTGATATGAATTAGGATAAATTTACAAAACACATTTTTTATTCTGTATTTAGAGCTTTCTATTTGAAATAAATTTGCATGATTTATTATTAATTTGTGTCGTAGTATCTATACGCCTCTCAATGTGAAATAAAATAAATATAATGCAATACAAGAAATTCTATTGAAATTGATATTTTGTTTCCGTTTTCCTCACTATTGTTAATTAATTAAGCACACATCCTAATAAATTATTAATTAGTACATTCAGTTCTATTTTGTTAATATATTAATCAACCCCGTTAATTTTGTAAAACTATGATGCAGGAACACACGACATTTTATTCCGTCTGATTCATTCGAGATAAAGATGATATCGTTGCGTTTAATAATCATGTGACATTGAAATTTAATAAATATGTATTATCGTTCTCAACAATAACGCATTATTATAGTAAAATTCATTTCCTATCATTTGAATGTAAAAACAAATTTGAGAATTTAATATATGAAACAAATTTATAAAATTAAAAATTTTTTTTAATAGTAATTAGTAATATTTATATCATGAATTTATTTTTAAAAGTTGGTTTTATTTTAAAATTCTTTTACTCTTTTGAATATTAAATTAAAAAATAAGTTAATTTTCTATACATTTGGAGTAATTACATATTGTTTTTATAATAAAATCTTCTAATTTGAAACAGGGAGATAATTATTATACAATCGAGTTAATTTATTTAACAATTTAATTTGTTTACATACATATATTAAAAAGAACTATGCTCAGTTTTATAGGGGAATTTGGACCGCGGATGAACAACTTTGAGACATGCCTAAAATTTTAAGGTATCAAAAGAGAATCAAAAATTCCATAAGCCCAATTTTATAAAAGAAGTTTCTTGAGTGATAGAACTATCCAAAATTCATTATTATGACTATGTACCACTAGTTTTATCTAATTTCTCTGCGTCCAGGGCACCCCCCGCGATGACGACGGTAACGGATTGTACCAAAAACATTGAAGTAATGTCCAAAATGTATTTGGTATTAATCCGGCTAAGTCGCGATTCATGCCGTCATGTCACAGAAATTCGGATTTGCTTGTAATGACGGCGATGCCCCTGAAGTTCGCCCTGGGGAAAGGGAGTGAGGGGAAGATGGACAAGCGGCGAATGTACCAATCAGGGTTAACCAGCCTTTGGTACGGGGTCACCACGAAGCAGCTACTGGTCGCGATGAGATCCACTGGGCAATGAGGAAAATATTTAAAAAACTAGTCGCGCAAACATTTGTTGGCTGGGGAAGTGCTAGATTTCTTGGAACAAGAGCCTAGTAGTTCCACAAAAGCCCCACTCAACACATTTAAATATATATATCATGCCTGTTGGTGCCATTATACATAAAAGAAAACGTACTGAAACAAGAGATGGAAACGTTACAGTTAAAAATACTGATTCGCAGCCTTTTTATCAAATCAATTAAAACCTTTTGTTTCATACTTTGAGTGTCTTTCTCCCCTCTTTATCGATTAATATATATATATCACTTATAACTATTCATTTGAGGTCCAAAAAAGGTTTTAGTTGTTTTCGTCAAGATTGGACATATTCCAAATACTAGATGATTCGAGAAATCGAATAAAACTAGTCCTACATAGTACACAATACATAGTCATAATAGCGAACTTTAAACAGCTGTAGCACTCCAGGGACTCATTTTACAAAATTGTGCATATGGAACTTTTTAATCCTTTTTTTATGCTCTACAATCCTAGTTAGGTCTCAATGCTGTTCAGACGGGGCCCAAACTGGGCATAATCCTTCGTCGAACGTAGCGAATGAATGTGTATATGTATATACGGACATCACAATGCGATTAGATGATAAAATCAATGAATCGATCTTACTTATAATTTTTGTTTATAATTAACTGTGTAATTTTATTTTTATTTTTACTTAAATTAAATTTATATTAATATAATATAAATTTTTTTTATAACAATATTGTATGTGTAATAGTGTGTATAATAGCTACATATAATGGAGATCAGCGAATTGGGAATAGATATCTATATGATTTATACATATTATGTTATTCGTATATATCATTCTCGATAGACTTGCGCATCCACTCCACACATAGATTATTGACTAATATATAATAAGCAGACTGCAATCTAAAATGACGGAAACGTCGAGATGTGACACAATTATCTGTATAAAGGACAGACAGCACCCAACATATTTTGGCGTACATTAATTAGGGTTCGACAATTAATTTTATAATTTTCAATTTTGTAAGCAATAAATATGACCTTGTACCAGATCGAAACGTTTTTGTGTTAAGGTTAATAGCTATTATTTGTTATTTTTTTGTATGGTTTGTAGCTCTATTTTAATTGTATGATTTATATCTTTTGAGCCGCTTAATATTTTTATATAAATTTTTTTATTTTGTGATTAACGTCATTTAACGAATAAAAAGAAACTAACGCCATATTTAATTTTTTATTACAGAGCACATTCTCTAATGTACTAAATATGTACCAAGATACTAAAAATTACAAAAAATGAAAATGTAATGATAATAATTATTTTTTCGAATGAAATCCTATCAAAGGATATATTATATATTTTTTTATATTGAATAAAGCATGTAAAAGATTGAGTCGAACAGAAATATATTTTTAAATACAAGCATTTTTCAATAAGCTTTTATTTTAATACATTATATGAAACACATAAGAAAATCGAATGAATTTTGATGTCATCGTCTGAAGATTTTGATGCTAACGTTTTAATGTATAAATTTCTTTAAAAATGTTTAAGGAAAAGCGATAGTGATAGACTATATATAGTTAGGAACGAATATGCATACGTGTAATTTATACTCTTGTTCTATGGTTGTTACTTTTGTTCTTCTATAGTTTGATGCAAGAGAAATACATGCTGTAATATCCCGAAAGAAACTGAAGTTTTTTCTATTGCTAAGAAGAAAAAGATGTTACTGCGTTTGCGCAAGAATATTATTCAGCCTATATACTAAAGAAACATCACCCTCAATTACAAATTGAGATAATTCAGTGCAATTTGTATTTGCTTATGTCATGAACATTCTCGCTATTGAAAAAATATAATCGACTCTTTTACTCTATAACTATTATCGTGAATGCATACGTCATTTAAAATTCTACGAATTTTGAATAAAATAATCCAACAATTAGAAGAGACCTTTTTCACATAATGTCGCAGTCCTCGTACAAGACGCTTGCGCTCCTACAACGCAACTACAAGATCTATCGAATTATACTTAAAACCCTTGGATTATGGCCTTATCAACAGACATATCTCACATGGCTACACAAAGTGTTCTTTGCTGGTATTCTTTTAACATCTCTTCTTGTTCAGGTATATTGTGAGCTATATTTAAAGAATTTTTGTGAAGGTAATTCATTACAAAGTAACATTTTTTAACACGTACATTAATAAATGTTTTTATGTGTATCTTTTTTATTATAGTCGTTTTATCTTTTTTTATATAATGCATGATAATATTTTATTAATAATATTTTAGCTTTTTTTATAATTTTTCAAATCTAACTAATCTTGTTGTTTCTTTTATGTGGTAATGAAAATCGTAGATCATTATATATGGGACATTGAAACACATGCTGCGTACAAATTATAATCAATATATATATATATATAAATATTGTAAATGTTGTTTCTAGTTGCTGGTATTCGTTACGAAGCAATACAGTATAGACCTTCTTCTCAAGATTTTCTCATTTTTCTTTCCTATTACTTTTGTCACAATAAAATATTTGGTTTTTATTATTCAAACAGATGATGTAAGTTCAATAAGATAAATTGTATATTCGAATGTTTTATTGTAATATTTATAAAGTAAATTATATCCTTAATATTGGCAATTAAAAATAGTTATCTAATGAATAGATGAAGATACTATTTGAGCAAATACGAAATGACTGGAATTCGTTACAAGATAAATTGGAAATTGATATTATAGAAAAATATGCTTGCAACGTGAGATTATTTACAATAGCTACGATGGGTAAGAATATAAATAATCATGATGTATTCATATTATATGTTGACGCAATGTTATTTCCTTTATTTTTATTAATTATGAAATAAAAAATATTTTTAAGGTGGTTTTTTAAATCAAGTTATCATAGAAATGTTTAATTTTTTTGTGTAATGAAGTTGAAGTTTTGAAATTGACGTGTGCAAAATTCTGCGGCACGTTAACGATAAGATAAAACAGAAAAACAAAATGTTAAAAATGTAACCTTTCACGTATAACTTGGTGACAGATAAGGCTCACAGACGCTTCTTTAACTAATTGCACACAAATCTTACCATAGACTTTTCTAAACAACGAGTATATAATATAATATAATAGTTTTAAAAATTACGGTTTTAATAATCACAAAAAAGTAATAGGTCAACGGTCATTCTGGAAAGATATTTACGTGCATAAACTTGCATATAAATTTAATCTCGAAAAGTAAACATAATCTTATCTTGTTTTCGTTCGATGAAGATGCAGCTCTTGATTTACTATCGTATGTTGCATATTATTTTATTAAGATATACACATAGTTTTAATATTATCCAAAATATGCAGATATTTGTAATGTTGAATGAATCCTGGTGAGGCACCTCAAATTTTCGGCACCTTACTAAAAAAACCACCTTAATACATCTTAAATATATTTTTTTTAATTATGTGCTTAATTTAAATTAAATAGAATTTAATATTTTTTAGTGTATTGCTATATATCTATATTCCTTAGTATATTTTTTGATTTATTACCACTAATCCTTAATGTTGTACTACCATTAAATGAATCACGGCCGTTTCAACTTTTGGTCCTCGCGGAGTACTTTGTTAACCAGGAGAGATGTGGTCACTATTTAATATTACACGAGATACTAACCGGTTACATAACAATGAATATATTGTGCGGTATTGGTGTGATATTTGTAACGTATATAATGCACGGATGTGCATTGTTAAAAATCGCAAGGTAATGTGAAATGCACTTTCCTTTCCTTAAAGACTTGTTTTAATTTAATATTTAAATAGATTATATTTAAATAGATTTATACAGTTATCGAATAGAGAATGCGATCGAGAAATGTATATTAATGGTTTCTAGTCCTAGAAGGAAGTATCTACTTAATAAAAAAATTGTACATGCAGTTGTTATACATCAAAGAGCTATCCAGTCAGTATCTTTGTATTTTCATTATAACACTTTCTATAGATTTAATTTCCATAGTATTCTATTTTTCGAGTTTTTATCCATTAAATGTAATTTACTGTTTCTGAAAATATCTTTACTGCATTTTCAATATTAAATTAATTATATCTTATTATATTTTACTTTATTAATATATCAAATCACACGCTTTGAATATTGAACTGATTAAAATTAATTATTTTCTAGTAAAATAGTAAATAAGTAAATTAAACATTTGTTACATTAATAACGACATAACGTTTTTGTCACATTATACATATATAGAATCAATCGATTAGATAGAATCAGCTCTTTCCAATGTTAAATATATAATTTACATATATTTGTATGATAGTGTAACAGTTCTCGTAAATGTTTATTATCTCATCTTCATTATTATCTCACCTTAATTATATCGATAATATATATGTATTAGTTCCAATATTCAGTTCCTTCTTAAAGATATACTGATTTTGTGATTTCCACTTATACAACGTTACTCGCTATTCTGATCATAGTGGGCGTCTGCTCTTTAAGTATCAACCTTTTCCAAGTTAATAACTTTACTTTCTTTCTATAGTTAATTATTAATTGCGTAATAATTGATCTTTTATCGTAGTCTTTTCAACTTATGACACTCATGAATGATATTCGTGCAATAACTGTTACTACTATAGTCATAATTGGTCATTTGAATTATATGTTTGTTCTTAATTATGCTGGACAAGAATTAATAAATCATGGATTACATTTTTTCAAAGCAAGGTATCATATTTCTTCATCATATTGAAACTATTTTACATTTATATAGATTGTCATGCAGATTTATTATTTAGATTTGGCTTTTTGATAAGTATTGTTATGTTTCGATATTCTACTTAATATACATTAGTTAATTTAACACTAATTAAATTAAAAATATTTTTTTCTTTTCATTATTTCAAATTGATTTTATGTAAATCAATTTATAGCTATAATGGACTATGGTATGCAGCACCTTTGCATACTCAAAAATTATTATTATTTATAATGCAAAGGGGAACAATAAATACTATTTTTATATGTGGTAGAATATATGTCGCATCTTTGGAAGGATTCGCTTCGGTAAGATTAAAATTTTTTTAACTACTGATAAAAAAAGATCAAGTTGTAATGTGTATACATATAATGTACAGAATATTCGTTTTTCAGCTTGTGAGTATGGCAGCATCTTACTTTACAGTGATTTATTCTACGCACTAAACTATTATGAAAGAAAATTTATTTTTAATTAGGCATTTTTTTGTCAAATTAGTAAAATATAATAAGTTAGTTGAGAGATATAAAATACATTTATTGAAAATTTTATTGAAAATGTCATATACTGAGTTTGTTTGTGATTTTTTATTCAAAACAACTATTAACAGCTAACATAAATAATACTCTAAAGAAGAAAACGTACTGTGTGATCAAGTTTATCAACATAATTAATTATAGATTAATTAATATACATATATATATTATATATATTATATATAAAATTCAGACTTTTTAAAATGACGCAATGCAATATGGCGAATAGGACGATAATTATCGTCCGATAATCATCGCAACCATCTTTGGAAACCACTTCTACATCTTAATGGACCAAATCTCGCAAATTTGTGACATAATATTATTCTACATCTTCACTTTCTTTATTTTTGTCACACATACGCAGTAGCGAGTATATTTTACAATGTATCGAACAATTCATCAGTCTTTTCTTAACCACGAACCGAAACTTACGTTGATGAAATACAGTTCCGGAATGATGACTCCACTTCGAAGTTTGACAAAGTTTAATAACTTTACATGTTTCTAATTACATACAGACTCCAAACTATTTTCAATATTGCTACTTAATCAGCTTCTATTATAAAAACGCGTGAATTAGAAAAGGAATATACGATTATTGATGATAAAAATATTAAACTACACACTTAGTCAATTGTATGTCCAATCAATTGCATATTTTAATGATTGTCACATTTTCTGAGTAACAAATTTAAAAAAATCACTTTAAATTATTGTTTAATAGTTCATTCATAATTGGAATAAACCGCTTCCATGTTTCATGTTAGTCATTTAATGTAAATTTTACGTTAAAAACGAGATATTTATACAAGGTCCCGCAATTTTTTGCCAAGCGCTTTTGTGTAGATAGAGTGGACTAACAATAAGTCGAAAAGTCTTCTATCATTTTGCAATTTTCGCAATGGTTAACGAGATATTAATTACTAAAAATTACTAAATATTGATCTTCAATAATGTTTTACTCAAATACCATCAACTTTACAGAAAAAGCAAGAGCCAAAAATTGTTTATTTTCTTTTCATAGAGCTCTAATAATTTTTTCAGAATTTTTAAATACCGTATTTTGTCATGTTGGTAAAAATAGTTGCCAATTAGAAAATGCAGTACTAAAAAGTTAATAAAAAATTCTGAAAAAATTCTTAGAGCTCTATGAAAAAAAAGAAACAATTTTTGTATCTTGTTTTTTTTTGTAAAGTATTTGATAGTATTTGAGTAAAAAATTATTGAAGTCCAATATTCGGCAATTTTTAGTAATTAATATCTTGTTAACCATTGCGAAAATTGCAAAATGATAGAGGACTTTTCGACTCAGTTTAGTCCGCTCTATCAACACAAAAGCGCTTGGCAAAAATTGTGGGACACCCTGTATACATACGTACATACGTATATTTAAATATATGTTTATATATTTAAATATGTGTTAGATATAAAATATGGGAGGGCCTCGTTTGCCTACAAATTGATTGCCTACATGTGTTATTGTCTACATTTACTTTTGCGCACAAATAAAAATTTTAGAAACAGAGTTACTTTTGCCTACATGTATTATTGCCCACAGCTCGATTGCCTACATACATTATTGCCTACAGCTCATAATCTTCCACTACCTCACATCAACAAATGGTTTGGTTAAGATTAGATTTTTTTGGAAAAATATTTCAAGCGGACACTGCCTACGCTGACACCCCACTGTTCACATGACAGATTTTCTAAAAATATAAATTATTTTCTTACTTAAAGTTATTTAATTATATATTTGTGCGCCAAAGTGCTTGTAGACAATCGAACTGTAGACAAAAATACATGTAGGCAATCGAGGTGTAGGCAAAAAAATACGTGTAAGCAAAAGTAACTCTACTTCTAAAAATTTTATTTGTGCGCAAAAGTGCATGTAGACAATAGAGCTGTAGGCAATGATACTTGTAGGCAATAGTACATGTAGGCAAAAGTAACTTCGTTTCTAAAATTTTTATTTGTGTGCAAAAGTGCATGTAGGCAATCGAGCTGTAGGCAATCTATTTGTAGGCAAATGAAATGTAGGCAAAAGGTGCTGTAAGTAATCAATTTGTAGACAAAAGGGGCCCTCTCATAAAATATATGTGTATATATATATTATATATGTATATATATTATATATGCAGTATATGTATGTATATTTTATAATTTTTAGATGAATATATTTTTTATACTTTTTAAAAAATGTATATAGCAAAGTTTGACTTACATGATTCGCAATGCACTTTGTAGGTAATTCAATGCGGGATGAGAAAGGCATCTTATGTCGTCTCTAAACAATCTGAAACCCTTTACACTATACTAAGAAATAGAAGTCATGATTGCGTTTGCGCAAAAAATTATTCAAGCTATATGTTTAAGAAACACCACTCTGAATTATAAATTGAGGTAATTCAGACTAATTCGTTTCTATCTATGTAATGACATATATTGCTTCAATATTAAATTGGCATAAATGTCTCCTTGCAACTATTCTTATATTGATCATTTGAAATTCGTAAAATATTCGAGAAAAATAATTCGTACTATGGACGCAGTTGTGTCAGCGCTCTCGTATGAAATGCATGAGATCGGGGAACGTTATTATAAGATTAACCGAGTAATTCTTAAAATGCTTGGGTTATGTCCCTATCAACAATCATATTTTACGCACATACATAAAGTTCTCTATGCTAGTATTCTTTTAACATTTATTCTTTCTCAGGTATATTAAATCTAAAATTATATGTGATGTTATATTGAAATAGCGATATTTTTTAAATACACGTATTAATAAATGCTTTTCTTTATTTTTTCTACATTTTTTTTATCTAGCTTATATATATATTATATAT
>NW_017295969.1:71951-143078 GCF_001594075.2 Trachymyrmex cornetzi
TAAAATTCGTTTGAAGTTTTAAATATTTTTACGTAGAAATAATTTCCAATTACACACAGTATGTATTTTAAATATTGCTTTTAGTTGCTGATATTTATTACAACGCAATACAATGTGGAGCTTCTTTTCAAAATTCTCTCACTCGTCCTTCCTGTTCTATTTAGTACTATCAAATATTTTCTTTTTATCGTTGAGACAAATAGTGTAAGTCCAATAAGACAAGCTAGCTATTAGCTAGCTTATTATATTTAAACATTTACAAACTGTAATAATTATGAAGTAAGATATATTCCAAATATTGATTAAAAAATGCAATGAACAGTTGAAGCATCTACTGGCACAAATCCAAAATGATTGGAATTCATTGAAGGATAAATTAGAAATTGATATTATAAAAAAATATGCTAATTACGTAAGAATTTTCACAATAAGTATGATGGGTAAGAGAGAACACAAAATTTGTAGTAATATATTTTATATATAATAAATATCTATACATATATAAAAAATTATTCATTTTATATTAATTTTTTTACTAATGAGATAAAAAAAATGTTGACGTATATTTTAACACTTTTTTAAAATAATTTACGACATTTACGTAATTGAATTTAAATTAGATTTTACATTTTCTAGCGTCTTGTTATATTTGTATGTTCCTTTTTGGAATACTTCAAAATCTACCAATGATCCTTGATATTATGTTACCATTGAACGAATCACGGCCCTATCAGCTTCTCTTAATCACGGAATATTTTGTCAATCGGGATAAATACATTTACGTTATAATGTTACATGAGTTTTTAGTCGGTTATATAGGATTAACCACAATATGGGGTACCCTTGCGACAATTACAATATATGTAGCGCATATATGTGCATTACTTAAAATCGCAAGGTAATATAAAATACGCTTGTGTTCCTTGTCAAATACTTGTTTCAATCGTAATATATATTAATAGATTTATACAGTTATCGAATAGAAAATGCGATTGAAAGGAATATATTAGTGATTCCTAGTCCTAAGAGAGAGTATCTTCTTCATCAGAGGATTGTACATGCGATCGTTATGCATCAGAGAGCTACCGAGTTAGTATTTCTATATTTTTATTATAACATTTTCTGAAAAATACCCTATGTTTACAAAATCATTTTTTATCCGTTATATCTAAAGTTACATAATTGCACATAAGATTATTGCATACTTAATGCAATCCAAATTATAAATTGATTAAAATTAAAAACTAATTAATATTTAAAAGATTTGTATTAAATATCTGCGATTAATTTCATAATGTGTTTCTATACTATAGATTTAACAATATAATGTATCTATAAAGTATAAAACATTAAATCAGACTTTTTAACAACATTAAATATACGGTTAATTATTAAAAATATAGGAGTATTAGCCGCGGTATCTTAACATATGTTGTCAACGTCATGATCATAAGTATGATGACCAACCATCCCGAATTTTGCGGGATATCCCGATTTTTTACTCTCTATAGAAGTGTCTCGAAAGAACGTTAGACAGACGCCATTTATTATCCTGATTTATTATTGTGTAATGTAAATCATCATATATAAAATTTGTTATTATATTAAGGATCTGTTTTACCAATTCCAGTTAAGCTAATCGACGGTTAACTTGCAGTAGTAGATTGTTTTATTTTATTAATTGATTTCATTAATAAATAAATATTTTATTTACATAGATTTTTTTTTTATTGGAAAGTTATAAAAACCTATGTAGAACCTCGCTTCGCATTGCAAAATATGTGTGGACGCAGTAGATAACTATTGCATCCATATATATACATACTTTACAATATACTTTACAATATATATATGTTCAAAATATATATATCAAAAAGAATAATCGTTAACGACTTTTTATAAATAACGAAAAACCTACAAAAAATTATAAAAAACTTCTGAAGTTCACTCAAGGTCATGATTTTGACAATATATGTCAAGATTAAGGTGATTGGAGCTGGTTTTTCATATTGTTTAATGCAGTTTTTGATCAACTGTAATAATTCTCTGATTTTCTATAGAGAAATATCTACTTTCCGCTTAATATTCAGCTTCTCTTAAAGGTTCAATGAATTTATGATATCCATTTTTTTGATACCATTTGCTATTCTGATCGTAGTTGGCGTTAGTTCTTTAACTTTCAATTTTTTTCTAGTAAGTGACATTCTTCTGTATTCTATTTAATTATTTAATTTTGAACTGTTTTCTAAGTAATGATTTGTTATAGTTCTTCCAATTGATGACATCAAATAATATCAGTAATATAATTGTATCCGCTCAATTAATATTTAGTCATTTGATATATTTGTTTGTTGCTAATTACTGTGGACAAGCAGTAATTAATAATGGAGTAAATCTGTTCAACGCCATGTAAGTGTTGTGTTTTTATATGTGTAAGTTATAATATAAGTTATATACGTTATAATATAAGTTATATACGTTATAATATAAGTTATATATGTTATAATATAAGTTATAAGTTATAACTACAATACAATTAATCTACCATTATTCTCTTTTGATTTAAGCCGATATTGTGTTTACTATTCTGATGTTTTGGAACATACACATAATTAATTTAATGATCATTAACAAAATATATTAAATTTTTTATTAGTTTACAATTGAATCTATTTTTGTAGTTATAATGGATTATGGTATGCAGCACCATTGTCAACGCAGAAATTATTATTATTTATAATGCAAAGAGGAAGCAAGAACCTTACCATATCGTGCTTCAGCATATTTGTTGCATCCTTGGACGGTTTCGCTACGGTAAAATCAGCTTTATCAGAACCAAAACGAAAAAATTAAAGAACTATTTCTTTATTAGAAAAGAATTAAATTTTAATGTTTATACAATATATTAAAAAATATTTACTTTCTAGCTCACAAGTATGGCAGTATCCTACTTCACAATGATTTATTCAACGCGAAAATAATGAGCTAAAAGGAAAAATTGATTTCTAATTAATTAAATTTTTTATCAAATTAACATAGTTGTGTAACGTATACGTAGAATATGCGTTAAATATATGCCATTGACAATAAATAAACGTATATTATTTTTATTCCTAACACTTTATACGCAGATAAATTGTTAAAAAGAAAAAATTATTGTAATGTATGTGTAATTTAATAGTGTAAGTGAAATATTGATAAATGAATAATAAGATTTAAATCTCTTATTACCATGGCGGCTTATATTAATTATAAAAATTAATTATAATAAAATAGATTATAATTACTGTCTAATCGTGGATTTTAATGATTATATACGATCACAAAATACCTACTCTGATTAGAGTTACTTGACATATTTCTTGTGATCTTGTTACTTAAAATATCTTTTCTGATCTATGATTATACATTTTAAAAAGATATTCAGTATAAGATTGTTATTAAATTTAAAACAGTCAATTCATTGTTTTATTACTTTAGGTATATATTCTATCAATGTCGCCTTCGACGGTTGAGAAAAGACTGATATGTCGTTCGACACATTAGAGTGTACTTTCTACTGCGCATGTGTCTCAAAACTATAGAAAATGATAATATAAAGCATTATTGTCTTATAATGAGACGAAGAATCGACTTACAACAATTTGAATAATTTATGTTTTCTTTCTTCTGAGAATGAGAAACACCGATGTAACTATAATTTTTTCATTAAAATGGTTTTAATGTATACCACGTATCTATTACGACAAGTATCAGTTATTTATCAAAAATATATTTTATCATCTGTGTTTTGTTTCTCACATAATTTAAAAGAAAAGGAATAGCGTGTGGTGTTAAACAAATATTATTAATATATACTCCAACATTTTACTGTTTACTTGTTCAGTTCGATTTTAGTACAACATGCATCTAGTTGAAGAACATTATTATACAATCAATAAGACCTTTTTAAAGGTATTAGGTATCTGGCCTCATGATAAATCGCGATTAGTATTTTTTCAGCGGGTGCTGTTTGTTACTTTAGCTGTAACATATATTGTCCTACAGGTAGTTATATATCTAAGTACAGCAAAACTATATATAAATTTTAAGATATATTTTAAAAAAATTATCTACTTTGTTTCAATAAATTTTTGAATCACAGAAGCAAGTAGAATTCAATTTTTATAACATAAAAATAAAATTTTTTAATTGTTCGTTTATTACGACAATATAACTTAAGCTTTTATTATATTATTATTGATGCCATAACTGTATTTATTGCTTTCAGTTGTCAGTTTTTGTTACAACAAAATATAATATGGTTCTCTTCATTAAAACTATGTCACTTGCTTTCCCTTCTATATTAATTACAATAAAGTATTGTGTTTTTATTTTCAAATCAAAAACTGTGAGTTGCTTTTAATTCTTCTTATGCAAGCAAGGATTATAGATTTTATTTATAGAGGTATATATCTAACAAGTATTAATAAAATCAATAAACGTTTTAATTATAGATAGAAATCTTGCATCATTATATCCAAGAGGACTGGAAAATAATACGAAATAAGTTAGAATATGATATTATAGAGAAACATGCTCATGATTGCCGAAATTATACTATCTTCCTAATCTGTAAGAAAATGTTTTCTTAATTTCATTTCATATTTATCCAATGCATTGTAAAAATAGCATTTGTCAATAATAATGTTTAAAATAATCTGCTATTATATTCATCTTTAGTCTACAATATCCACTTATGCCCAATTTCTTCACCTCTAGATAACTTTTATTTACACTGTTAAAAATGTTATGAAATTTAATATACTTTTAAGTTACACGATTTGAACTTAATTTCATGATATTACATTAAATTTAATGTATTTTTCATGAAAATTTATGAAATTCAATGTACTTTTTATAAAATTTTATGAAAAGTACATTAAATATTATAAATTTAATGTACACGTTCATTACATTTAAGTAACTACTGTAACTTAATTTAAGATATCTCCTAGAATACAATGGGGATATCTCCTGGATAAAGTTATCCGTAATTTATCTAGAAGTGAAGAAATTGGCCATTAGACAAACAAATATAAATATATAAAAAAGCACATTAACTTTTTTTATAATATATGCACATATTTATTAATTTTCATGTTATGAAATCTAGATACATAATTATGGTATATTTATAATAAAATCTTTGTGTGTATCTTACAGGGTGTATTGGTCTTTTAATGGTCGCTTTGATCATTATTCAATTTTTTCCAGTTATTCTTGACTTTGTTTCGCCATTGGACAAACCTCGGCCATGCAAACCTTTTATTACAGCAGAATATTTTATCTTTCACGATAATCATTTTTATACCGAAGTGTTCCATGAATTTATTATTGTTACATTATGTGCGTCAATTATGGCAGCCACGGCAACGCAACTATTATTATTTACGTATCATTCTTTCGGGATGTTCAAAATCGCCAGGTAACAATCAATTTATATTAATTACCAGCATATCACGAATTAAATTTGAGAATATTTGCAGTCATCGCATACAACATTTCGTCGACGATCATGTGTTACGTATGTCAAATTGTGAAAAGGAACGAGTAATTTGTAAGAAAATTGTCGATGTTGTAATTGCACACCGTAGAGCTACAGAGTTAGTATATTGTGGTTTTTTTTGTTTTTTAAAACTCTTTGTAACGTTTTTTTAGAACATTTAAATTACTCTTACTAGTAATTGTTAGTTTCAACGTTGTTAAAACTATAAATATAAATATAAAAGACTTGAGTAGGGAATATGCACGGTTTATGTTTCTACATCTCAAGGATATTTTATTCTTTTTTTTAATGTTTTTTAATTGTTGTTTAAGGAAGAAATAAATGTATGACAATCTCTTAAATATTCTGCTATCGTACGATAATTTTGTGTACATATTCCTTTATATTTAATTTCTCCATTATATTTAAAGGTTTTCGAACATTTTTATATCATCACTTAATATCCCATTTTGCGTCATTGCTATCTTTGGAGTGTTTTCATTGAGCATCAATTTATTCCGAGTAAATATAATTTCTATTTTCTAATTATTAATAATAACACAATTACTTATACATCAAATAGTATAAATTCATTTCAATAACAGCATTAAGCTTATGATTTCTAATGATAATCAAATAGTTTGTTCAAGCGGTAACAATATTGAAGAATATGGAAGATATATTAATATCTTTTTTTGCCATTTTGAGCCATCTAAGTTACATGTTCGTAGCGAATTATCTTGGACAGAAGGCTATCGATTGCAATAATGAGATTTTTAGATTAATGTAAGTATTAATAATTACTTTTATTCAATTAGTGTTCAACTTTTGTTAATTGCTCACATTTAATATACCAATACCAAAGAATAAATATATTAATAATAGAAAATTTTATAAATATCCGAATTCTAGAAGATAAAAAAAGTTCTGCTTATTATATTTTTTTAAATTAAGAGTATTTTTTTATCAGAACTTAATTCTTTCATTTCCATATTGTGTGAAATATTTATTTACGATTTACATTATATGTACTTATATCTTTAAACGACAAAATTCCATCCGTTTTTTACAAAATTTATTTTTCAATCGTAAGTAAATTCTTTTGAATAAATTCTTTTAGGTTGTTTCAAGATAGTTTCTTCTTTATCCATATTTTTAGATATGGTACATCGTGGTACTTAATGCCTGTCACCTCACAAAAATTGATTTTATTTTTAATGACGAGAATTGGTAAAGATTTTTACTACACAATCGGCTTCATATTTGTGGCAAAAATAGAAAATTTCGCCATGGTAAGAAGCAACGCGAAAAAAACAATAGGATTTAACTAAGATATATGTATACACATTAAATATCTTTTTAGCTTGTTAATACTGCGTTGTCCTACGTCGCCGTAATGTATACTGTCCAATGAGAACGAAAAAGACACATCAATAACACAGTGTTACTCATGTATAGTTATGTCAACTTCAGTTTTTATGTTTTTTTTATAATTGTAATATACGTAGCACACAAGTGTATTATAATCATTATATTAGTGCAAATTATTTATATTATATCTTAACAAAAAAAGGTATTCTACTAAAATAATTATCATTATTACATTTTATATTTTGAATTCTTCGTTTAAAACTACACTGAGAAAAATTTCTGGGCTTTATCCGTTCAAAAAGTAACAAACGGATATTTCCGACTGATTTTGATCGGATAGTCTTATAAATCCGATCAAAATCAATCGGAAATATCTGTTTGTTACTTTTTGAACGGACATTTTTCTCAGTGTACATATACGAACTATTGTCAATAAAACAATTAAATGCACTTTTTGATGTAAAAAATATACATTGTAAAGAAAACTCTGCATAAAAATCTTTTCTTTTCAATTTTTATTGTTATAATTAAAGGGCATCGTTAAATTATTACAAATAAGATAAAGAATCCTATACTTGATTACATGAAATGTTATTGCTCAAAGCGACACAAAATGTGTATTGCATTTGTTATTAAATTTTATTTAATAATGATGTATTAACATATTTTATTAATATAATAAATTCGAATTAGAATAAGACATTATATATAGCATATTTCATACTTACATAGATAAAAGTCTGATTTAAGTAACCTTTACGAATTGAGTATTAAAACTGATCTCATTCATTAAATCTTAAAAAATTGTATTATAATTAGTGTTGATAATTATATACTGTGAGAATTTTTAAATACGATTATATCACGAAAAACATAATCACGAATCATATTATCTTACCTAATATTCTTACTTCATTTAGCACTTTTCAGTATTAACAGTTATAAAAATTGCGCCTTCTCTATGCTTTCATATAACTAATAAATGATACTGCATTGAAAGTTTTTTTTACTATTAATATATTTACATACAATTTATTCCCAAAGGTATTTATATAATAATAAAGATATCTTATAGCAATTACAATGCGATATTACTTCGAAATTTCAAAAAATCATTAGAGATGTGTAGCGCTTGACGATTCAAACTATACTGACAATAAGTTCTGAAAGTTTGGCGACAACTTCGTCTGCGCCTGCGTCAATGAGAAAAGGAATATGTGAACGTACGATAATAGCATACGCAACATTGTACGAAGAAAAACATTTTGATAATTCTTTTCTAAAGGTACAAATACAGTGATAATTTTAACCCAACTATATCGTAATATTAGTTTCGATAGGTGAATATTAAATTATATATTCTAGTTACTATTTATGTTCTGAGAAAATAATTCTTTTTCTTTATAGTTTAAAAAAGTTTAAGAGAAAATATTCGAGTTATTCAATTGCATGTTATTCTATGAAGGGTGAAAATAAAAAGCCTAGTTCATATGTTGTTCAACATTCGAAGAGAAATGATATCGTTCATAGATCAATACTACGATATTAATCAGAAATTATTGACAATTATGGGTTTATGGCCCTATCAAAAGTGGAGATACAGAATTTTTCAAATTACATTGTTTCCTAGCATACTCATTTCTTTTTTGATCGCTCAGGTTTGCTTGCATTTACTCTGATTCGATTTTATAGTCCAATAGTTATTATGTAATTGCTTTGTTATATATCTTAAATAATAGTATTTTTAATAACTTAAAATAAAATCAATAAGAGCCTGCGTAAATTGTAATTTTTCGAAATACTCATATTTGTAATAATAATATTATTAGATAATTATTATTTTGATTTTATTTAAAATTATAATCACAATTATTAATAATAACTGTTAATTATTAAGAGGGAATTATTAATTATTTAAATATTAAATTAAATACATGAATTTTTTAATTATTGTTTACAGTTGGCAACATTCATCACGTCAGAATTCAATGTAAATCTTATATTAAAAGTTCTCTCACAAGCATTTCCTTGTTTGATATATTTTTTAACATATATCTCCTTCCTTCTGAGTAATAAAGATGTAGGTACACAATTCTAAAAACAGAGCAAAATATACGCGCGTATATTAATATCATATATTTGTCGGTATATTAATATGATATATTTGTCGCGTATATTAATATCATATATTTATCGGTTTCCGATGTTATTATACATATTCATAGATTATTCGAAAGTACAGATCAAAATCTTCTTCGAATGGGTTCGTTATGAATGGACAACGTTAAAAACTACAGATGAAATCGATATATTAAGAAAATATGCTGATTTTTCCAAACGATTCGTGGTGACAATGACAGGTAAAAAATTTAGTTAAATTACTTTGTTCATTTTGTTTTCAAACTTGCATGGACTTATTACTAAAATTAGAATCAAATAGTAAGTATATGTTATAAATATGAATTATATTATAAGTATTGAAAGATATGTAGCTTACACGGAGAGAATTTTCTCTTAGAATTTAGCCTGAAAATCATAATAATAGTGGGACAACATAGTATTTCAAAGAATTGTATATGAGTTTCTTTAATTTATTAATATGTGTCATAATAAGATATGTAATATATTTTATTAATTTTACTAAAGGGTATAGTAAAATTTCAACATTTTAAAATATGTTACGCAGTTTATGATTCTTTATTATTTTAAAAGAATAGATGCTAAGTAGTCATGAATATATAAAATAGCTTATACAATTTTTACTATACAGCATGATATTTTTAATCTGATTTAGTCGCTTATAATTTTACCATGTAACATAGTAATTGATCGACTGTAATCGATATTTATCGGTTATTTTCGTTGTCGAGTGTGTCTCTAGCTACGCTAGAACTTACTCACTTCAAAACATTTTACAATCTGCATTATAATTTTTACTACATCATTTATAAAAAGTCTCTTGTATATTTCAAAAAATCTATCGTTACTGATAATATTTCATTATTGTTAAGTTGTCCCAAGTTTATTACCAAACATGATGAAATTTGTAATGAATTTTGCGGAAAAAAATAACGAAAAATTCTCTCCGTATAATAACAATAAAATTTAAATATTGGAATATCGATAAAATAATACTTTTATTATATTCAACATTTTTTATCGTTATTAGAAAAATAAAATAATAAATAAATTTATGCATTAAATATTGAAATAGGAAAAAGTTTTGATATAATCAAAATTTTAAGATATAAAACCTTTTGTTACATATAAGTATAATTTATATACATATATATATCTGTTGTTATATTTTATAGTGTTTTTAATAATATTCCTAAACTTTTTCGGCTTGTTTCAATTTCTTCCGAACTTTCTTGACATTATTGTACCGCTTAACGAATCTCGTGAGCGCCATTTCTCATTCTTAGCCGAATATTTTGTCGATCAGAAACGATATTTTTATCCTATTTTGACACATAATCTACTGGCCATTTATATTGGAGGAACTACAGTTATTTCTACTGGTACTATGCTTATGGGATTCATATTTCATATTTGCGCAATGTTGCAAATAGCAAGGTAAGAATTACGAAAAAAGATTGAAATAATTTAATGATAAAGTTTATTAAAGACAAAGAGTCCCTTTTATTATATGTATATGCTGATATAAGAGAAATAATTTTTCAAAAATTATTTATTATAATGTAATTTATGTTATTTAATATAACATTTTTATTGATAAAATTAAATAAATCACATAGAAAGAAGGTAATAATCTAAATATGATAACGGAAATTAATACATTATTTTATTTATTCAAGAATTTAATTATTAATCGATCCGTTGATTGTAATAATTAATGTGACGAACATATTATAGTAATGTGACGAACAGAATTTATATATTTAACAATTGTTAATTTATATAAATATATATAACGTTTTAAAATTATTAATTTATATAAATACGTAAATAAATGCGGTATCCTTTCCCGATAACTGAATTGCATAGAAATGTAATTCAACTTTGCAGTTATCGTCTTGAACATGTAAGTGATAATATACCATTAGTATCTAAATCTGATAAAGATTACATTATTCGGAAAAGAATAATCAACGCCGTTGACATACATCGTAGAGCGCTCGAGTTAGTATCTCATGTATTTCAAAGAGGAAATAAGTTTATGGAAAAAATATCGAAAATATATAACATTTTAATATTTGTTTTCAATAATAGGTTTGCCGAATTCATGTTATCCAGTTTTGCGAATTTTTATTTCACATTAATTGGTATAGGTATCTCATCTTTAACTGTTAATATGTTTCAAGTAAGTATATCAACCTATTTTGACTATTTTGTTTTATGTGCTATTAATATTTCCAAAAATATTGTATATATTATTTAATATAGGTGGAATATAATATAGGAACAATTAATTTATATTTTATCTGGGTGCACTTCCGAAAACCGAATCCCTCCGATTTCGATGAAACTTTGTAAAAAGCTTCATCTTAGGTTAAAATGAAAGTCCTCAAAGGGATTTTTGGCAACTACTACGAAAAAGCTGTTTTTTTAAATAAAATAATAAAATGCATGTTGTGTTTATATTTATGATGAAATTATTAATTTTATTGTATAAACTAAAAAAAATACGATTTTCCACGCAAAAAAAGGCAGGTTTACCCCACTTCCCTCCTGTCAAGGGGCATACAATTTTTCACGCAAAACGACTCTACACCACCTCCCTCCCTCCCTCCTCAGGAACGTACGACTTTCACACGAAGCGACTCCCACCCCACCTCGCTCCCTGCTTAGGGGCGCAGGACTTCCGCACGAAGCGACTCCCATCCTACCTCTATCCCTTATACTTATAGGGGCGCACAATTTCCACCCGACGCGACTCCTCTTCACCTCCCCCCCTGCCTAGGGGCGCACGACTTCCACGCGAAGCGATTCCCACTCCACCTCCCCTGCCTGCTTAAGAGCGCATGACGCGAATATTTATTTTACTACTTTATTCAAAAAAATAGCTTTTTTTGGGAGTCGCCAAAAATCTCTTTCCAAGGTTTCTATTTTAATCTAAAATAAAGCTTTTTGCAAAGTTTTGTTGAAATCGGAGGGATTCGGTTTTTCGAAGTTTATCCTTTGATCTTATCTGAAGATACAAAAAAATTATTAAATTTAAAGTTAATTCTTTCTGTGTAAAATAATAGTAGAAATGGTATCAAATTAACTGTATGTAAAATGTATAAATAATACTTATGATAAAAATTGCAATTTCTTCGAAAAAAAAAATTATGTTACAGTTTCTGCAACTTACGATGTTTACAAACGATAAAAATGGAATACTAGCATGTGGCTTATTAACTATAGCCCATTTCGTTTATATGTTCTTTGGTAACTTGGCCGGGCAGATAGTCACAGATCATAATATCAATATTCTTAATACAACGTATGTAATTAATATTTAATACATTCTTCCAATGAATACAGTCTAAAAATAGTATAAAATAGTATTTAAAAATTTCTTGTTTATATCCTTTTAAACATTTGTTATAAATTTCCAAGCAAGGAATTGCAGTGTATTTATATTTGCATATTCACTGCAAACTTTCGCATAATTAAAATCTATTAATTGTTCTTATACCTAGGTATACCGTTCAATGGTACACGATTTCGTTACAAGCACAAAAATTATTATTTTTTATTATGCAAAGAAATACGAAAAATTACTATTTTGTTGTCGGCGGTATTTTCACCGCTTCTCTAGAAGGCTTTGCCACGGTAATGTACTCATAATGAAAAATGTACATATATTTGTATATGTATATAGTGTGTATATATATATATGTATATATGTATATAGTGTGTATATATGTATATATACATATATGTATATATTTATAGGTTATTATTTATTTTACATTGTCTTGAAAAAATTATTTTACAATTAAATCTATTCTAGTTAATGAGTATGTCAATATCTTACTTTACGATGATTTACTCCACAAGATGATCACACAGCATTTAGTAGCCCATTGTAGATAATTACATGAGATTCCTAAAAGAGCCAATATTTCATTGACGAGCAAGCGGGTATGTATTGCAATTTCTAACTTCCATAGAAGAACATTACTCAACAAGTTAAAGAATATCAGAGTTCGCGATAGCATCACATCACGCAGAGTAAAATTTTGATATCAACAATTAAGAAAAGTTAAAATATGTTATACAAAATATAAAATGTCTTAGTGTTCAACATTCAAGTTTTGTTTATTTATGATTCACAAAAATCACAGTTTAAAATAACAATCAAAATAAATACTTAGGAATTTTATTGAAGTTTCTATAATATTATTTATTATATCGTTTATTATAGTTATTATAGTCGTTTATTTTTTATTCATTCAATTATCTATTAACTAAATCAAACGTTATATGTAAATTTTATAATATATATATATATAAAGGTTTATAATAATTGCAACATATAAAACTTTTTCAGAAATGTGTTACTAGCGGCAGAGGATAATATTTATTGCTTATGTGTAAGGATATGTATAAATATGTATGGATTTATTATAATTTTGTTTTGCACGAAGTAAAAAATTAAAAGATCTCAAGCATAATTATTATTATTAACTCATTACATTATTTCGTAGATTTTTTTTCATATACTGTTTATCTTATTCTAAAATTGTCAATTTTTATTTCAAATTTTTATTAAATTTATTGTGATGTGTATTCCCCTTATATTGTAATCCATAGCAATGACAATCAAAATAAGAACGAATAGTATCTTTTTGGCTCAACTTTCATACTATTAGAAAAGAGTAATTTTTAAGATATAACCTATTTCGTTATTTAGATTTATGACTTTCTTTAATATATACACATTTTTATACATTTCGCTCACGTATCTTTACACTCAATAAAACTGCACATTTTTGCACATTAATATTTTAATAACTGAATAAAATTAAATATGAACTTGTATATGACACGTCATGGAAACCACTCGCGTAACAAAGCAAGCGCGATGCTCGACGTTTCGGACTACTATAAGGGTGTCGTACGAGAAAGCCTTCGGGAAACCTATAATCGCGCCTGCGTCAATGTGAGAAAAAAAGCGGGGGATATTATTTTACCCTTGCTCTGAGAAAACTACATCGGATGACCATAACGTATAATTTCGATGATTCAACCATTCTGTCGCTCCCTTTGGCGTAAAAACACGAATGCGTGCAATTTATGGTCGTCCCTAACTTGACGCGGTATTATGAACACCAATGATAATATTTTATAAAAACATCCGGCGAGGGTAGAAAACTATTATATCACTCTACCGGAAAACTTACCATACGGTGTCTTAATATTGTTTTTTAACATGTTTTTAAATTGTGAAAGAAAAACTTCGCCAAGAATCATTATTACAGATTAAATAAAAATTTCTCTTGGCGGTCTATGGCCGTATCAACAATCGAAGTTTACGAAAATTAGTCATATCTTTCATTTTGCTATAATGGGATTTATAGCGTTTTTTCAGGTAATATATTTTTTAGGTACCTATTATGTATTGTGTATCTCGTGTAACTCTATTCAAATAATCTTATACAATAAGGCTAAATTTTTATTAAATTTATTGTGATGTGTATTCCCCTTATATTGTAATCCATAGCAATGACAAAATAAGAACGAATAGTATCTTTTTGGCTCAACTTTCATACTATTAGAAAAGAGTAATTTTTAAGATATAACCTATTTCGTTATTTAGATTTATGACTTTCTTTAATATATACACATTTTTATACATTTCGCTCACGTATCTTTACACTCAATAAAACTGCACATTTTTGCACATTAATATTTTAATAACTGAATAAAATTAAATACGAACTTGTATATGACACGTCATGGAAACCACTCGCGTAACAAAGCAAGCGATGCTCGACGTTTCGGACTACTATAAGGGTGTCGTACAAGAAAGCCTTCGGGAAACCTATAATCGCGCCTGCGTCAATGTGAGAAAAAAAGCGGGGGATATTATTTTACCCTTGCTCTGAGAAAACTACATCGGATGACCATAACGTATAATTTCGATGATTCAACCATTCTGTCGCTCCCTTTGGCGTAAAAACACGAATGCGTGCAATTTATGGTCGTCCCTAACTTGACGCGGTATTATGAACACCAATGATAATATTTTATAAAAACATCCGGCGAGGGTAGAAAACTATTATATCACTCTACCGGAAAACTTACCATACGGTGTCTTAATATTGTTTTTTAACATGTTTTTAAATTGTGAAAGAAAAACTTCGCCAAGAATCATTATTACAGATTAAATAAAAATTTCTCTTGGCGGTCTATGGCCGTATCAACAATCGAAGTTTACGAAAATTAGTCATATCTTTCATTTTGCTATAATGGGATTTATAGCGTTTTTTCAGGTAATATATTTTTTAGGTACCTATTATGTATTGTGTATCTCGTGTAACTCTATTCAAATAATCTTATACAATAAGGCTAAATTTTTATTAAATTTATTGTGATGTGTATTCCCCTTATATTGTAATCCATAGCAATGACAAAATAAGAACGAATAGTATCTTTTTGGCTCAACTTTCATACTATTAGAAAAGAGTAATTTTTAAGATATAACCTATTTCGTTATTTAGATTTATGACTTTCTTTAATATATACACATTTTTATACATTTCGCTCACGTATCTTTACACTCAATAAAACTGCACATTTTTGCACATTAATATTTTAATAACTGAATAAAATTAAATACGAACTTGTATATGACACGTCATGGAAACCACTCGCGTAACAAAGCAAGCGATGCTCGACGTTTCGGACTACTATAAGGGTGTCGTACAAGAAAGCCTTCGGGAAACCTATAATCGCGCCTGCGTCAATGTGAGAAAAAAAGCGGGGGATATTATTTTACCCTTGCTCTGAGAAAACTACATCGGATGACCATAACGTATAATTTCGATGATTCAACCATTCTGTCGCTCCCTTTGGCGTAAAAACACGAATGCGTGCAATTTATGGTCGTCCCTAACTTGACGCGGTATTATGAACACCAATGATAATATTTTATAAAAACATCCGGCGAGGGTAGAAAACTATTATATCACTCTACCGGAAAACTTACCATACGGTGTCTTAATATTGTTTTTTAACATGTTTTTAAATTGTGAAAGAAAAACTTCGCCAAGAATCATTATTACAGATTAAATAAAAATTTCTCTTGGCGGTCTATGGCCGTATCAACAATCGAAGTTTACGAAAATTAGTCATATCTTTCATTTTGCTATAATGGGATTTATAGCGTTTTTTCAGGTAATATATTTTTTAGGTACCTATTATGTATTGTGTATCTCGTGTAGCTCTATTCAAATAATCTTATACAATAAGGCTAAATTTCAACTAACTTCAGAAAAAAACTAGCTAAAAATTATTTCTAATAAATCGTTTATTATTGTTTCTAATAACAATCTTTACTATAAAAAATGTTTAAATTAAACGTGCGCACGCACACACACACGCGCGCGCGCGTTAATATCTTATTTTTGCATTAAAAAATTGGAGATTTATACATTCAAAGAAGCAGAAATACGAAGTAAAGAGCTACTCACAATTAAAGGGATAGGAAACAGGAGAGAGAATATGAATTTTAGCCTATCAGAAACTGTATATTCTACAGTACATAGTTTCTGATAGGTTGAAATTCTTATTCTCTATGTTCTCTATTCCTCTGATTGTGCGCAGCCCCTGACGTGTTACTTGTAACACCGTTACCGTTGCGTTTTTACAATAACGATTTGGTAATGATTTTCACGGTAATGATAACGTCAGGGTTGAAAATTTTGAAAAGTGACTTGTTATTATACGTTATTCATTAAAAATAATAACGCATTACACTAATTCGTTACATTTATTCATTACTTAACAAATAAAAAATAACGAATTATTTTTTTATGAGTAATCGTAATGATAACAAATTACTTTTTAAAAATGACTTTTTTTATCTAACGTTATTATTACCATCACGAAAAATTGTGAAGTCATTATCTAATTGTTATAAAAAAATAAAGCTTACGGTAACATTATAAGTAGACTGCGGAACTTTATGCAAAATACTTAACTGAATATTAACTATCGGACAGTTTTAGCAGTCAATCGTTGTTCGTTAAAGAGTTATTAAAAGGTGAAGTAAAAAGATTGAGATTGCCATCTGTAAATTTACAAAATTGCAAAATATGCATTTTATGCAAAACATTCAGTTAAGTATTTTGCATAAACTTCCGCAGTCTAATTATAAGTAACACAAGTTATTTATTCCCATTCCTGAAAAAAAATGTGCAATTATGTCAAATCCTACCGTTTCTTATATCTTCATCACTTTTAACATAATTTCTCACGTTTGAATTTACACTGGATCTTTTCATTATAATATTTTTGTGCCGTACCATCTTTGGTGTTTATCATACAGTATTATTTGTTTTATGCTAAATCCAATGAAGTAACTTGATCTCTGTTTCTCATCATTTCTTCTCGTTCAACAATCAGAAGTCATCTGAAATAATCCGATTACAGGTAAAGCGAATTTGGAATGATATATGTAATAGCATCTAAAAACGAAATAGAGGAGCGCAACATAATGCGGCAACATTCATCTTCCAGTGAACTATGCACAATATTACTTTCATGTATGAGAATTATAAAAAAAGCACATACTTAACTAGCAACATATTTTCCACACAAATCCCTTCTTAGTACTATATTAGTACTCTGTAATTATTATAATACTAATATAGTATAACTTACAAAGATATTTTCATCCGATTATTTACAATCGCCATGTATATAGAACGGAACTTTTTCATCTATTTATCACGATGTGTTTATATTTCTGAATAGTATAAAAGTTTGTAAACCGAACATTTAAAGATCATACTTGTGCTCTCAAGAAACAATCATGATTGCATAAGGTAGTTATAAACACGTTACTGCAAAAAAATATTGTTTGTTGCCATTAATTTTATATATTACTTTAAGATTGAAACTGGGAATAGCTCCACTCTACCCTATGACACATTCTTTTTACACTTATTTTTCACTCGTATTTTTCTAATTTTTTCTCGTAATTATTTTAACTGATCACATTCGTAAAAATTCTCACTTGGAATAATAAAATGAAACATTGTCTGTAATGATATAAATGAGTATGTGATGTGTCCTCGACAATTAATTGTAGTTTTATAAAAGATATGTAGTATAATGTCGTTGATGTTATTTTATGGAGTTAAGACGAGTTCCTTCGAACGGTTGAAATTGGAATGAAACTCTTCAAAGTCGCTGTGATAATGCAACGCGAATGCGCTTGCGCCAACTCAGAATGGAATGGGGTATAATTATTTGATGAAAAATTACTGGTAAGAACAGATTTTTTTATACCGAACATTTACATGACTCATGTTTCCTTAGCTTTATTCGTGTCTCGGTACATTAACGACAGCCAATGAAAAAGCTCGGTTTCATTTTTTCTTCCACCATGTACGCATAGACAATGCTTAAATTGCTGCAACTGTCATTCACTTCTCGACATTGTATCTCCTGTTGTCTATCATGCACTGCGAAAAATTCAAGAAGAAATTGCCTGGTATATTAAATAAACATTACAGAGGAAAAAATGCACGAAGTAAAATCTACGGTTTGAAATCTGTTCTTACCGTTCTTACAGATCCGCCTCTCATTCGTGTCTCAACCATTGCAAGGAAATGTACATATTTGACGATCACTATCATAAATTCAATCAAACTCTTTTGAGGATTCTTGGTTTGTGGCCTTATGGAAAAACCAAGTTTGAACGTTTTCGTGCAATGTGCTTCTATATGTTACTCATTTCTTATATAATTGTTCAGGTAATTCTATATTTTTCTGTTGTATTTCTCTAATAATAAGTTTAATAAGGATATTCTCTCCTTTTCTTTTATATGTACATACAATATCCCAAACCCTTTGCATTTCCTTTTAATTCTTCGGAATGTTGTAAAACGAAAATTTGAACATAAAATATCGAGAGACGATAATAATTTTTAAATATAGCGATTAAAATTTACGAATCGTAGAGCTGATATTTTGCACGGTCAGGCAAAGTCAGGTATAGTGATATGACAAGTGCTAGAAATACATCTTTAATCACGTCGTGATTATCCCATTTATCACATACAAATGAATTGATTTTTCTTAAATTATTTTTAACATTTTCATCATGTAAATAAACATGATAATGAATTTATTTGACAGTTGATACATGTTGTAATATGTTGCTATTGATTTAAAATGATTACATTTTGATATTAATACATATTGATGTGCACATGTTATATGATGGAAATTTCAAAAATAACCGAAATTTAAATGTGACGTGCGAACTGAATTTAGTAGTTGATTGTGCTAGGGATTGCGAATCAAAATTATTGTGAAAGTCTGCCAAATGACATGGTTCTGACTGATTTTTCTTGCTAAATTCTTTTATGTTTACATGAAGTTTTACTTTCTATTGAGGAAATCTGCTGTAACTATTTTAATGCTTTGAGAAACTTTTAAAAAAGAAGCTTTAGGTAGAACACAAATGTATAAACAGGGACTCAAAAATAACCAGAATTGTTTAAAAAATGTTTTTATAAAAATTATTACATATCACTTAAAGCTTCTTCCTTAAAAGCATATTGGATGAATAATTATTTTATTTAAGTTATTATTTAATTTTAAATTGGTTAAAAATTATGCCGTAAAAAGAATTTGTTGGTAGAATTTAAAAAATGTCCTATACAAAATGAATGAAACGTTGAATTAGTTATATTGTTAAATGCACGATTTAACATAGAGATATGTGTTTTTCTAGTTTGCATAACTTGCTATAATTGATTTTAATGTAAATGTCATTATTAGAATTCTGTCGGATGTTTTACCAACTTTTACGCATGTTATAAAATTTAACATGTTTTTCTTCGAAACTAGGAAAGTAAGTTCAGCTCTGATTTTAATTAATAAAATTAATTATCATTAAAAATTTTTACACCTGTTTGAGATTCCGCCTAATTTAAAATTCACTTAATACAGCTAAAACAGATGTTAAAAGAAATTATTAATAATCGGCGAATATTGACAGATGCGCAGGAAATTAAAATAGTAGAACATTATGTTCATCAAGGAAAAAACATTACAATTATTTTGATATGTATGCAATAATGTTATCTCTATGCATAAAACATGTTTTAACTAATTTATATTTAAAATTGATAAAAATATTATAATGTATGGCATATCTTATATAATTTAGTGCTGCTAATACCTGCGTCGCTTTTATTTTTAATAATGGAATTTCAACCGGATATCCTGGATTTTTTTCAACCATTAAACGAATCACGTACACATTATTTATCATCCTTGCAAGAATACCACATAAATATAAATGCTAGAATACAGTTTTATTCTTTATTCTTTTATTCTTCAATAAGTATGATGATTGGTATTGTTTCGTTAATATCTATCAGTACGATGCTTCTATTAATTAGTTTATACTGCTGCGCAATATTCAAAATTTGTAGGTAAGGCAAAGGAATGTAAAAAATGTGAAACTTTTAACAATATTTTCTTAAAATGATACAGTAAGAAAATGAATAATCGTACTGTTTGCTTAACGACAACTTAATGTCATCAGTTATCGAATAGTACATTTCATGGACAAGAAGGAGATAATAGCGTGCTGTAACAAGAGAAGCGTTATCGTCGAAAGAATAATTAGAATAGTGGAGCTTCATCGAAATGCACAAAAGTAAGTATCTAAAACTAATTATATGGCAAAACTATTAATTCTTCGCTTAATAATAAAAGGTTCTATTGTTTGATTTATTACGCTTTCAAGGATTTTTAAATTGTTAATGACAAGTTTTACGGCATCTTTTCTTAGTATCCTAGTAATAGGCATATGTTCCCTCATCGCAAATTTATACAGAGTAAGTAACTCCTCTTTTGTAACATCTATGTTATAACTTATACATTTAAACTGTTTTTTGAGTATTGAAACTTATGATTTCGCTCACGCATTACAGCACTGTAATTTCATAATTAATTGTCTAAATATAAATATAAACTATTAGTGCCGTAATACGTGCAAAAAACCACAGTTTTTAACATTCGAATATTAAACGGAATTGTAATGTCAAAATACACTTTATTTGCTTTCATCTTGAAGCCTAATTTTGAATGTTCGCCTCCAAGGCATCATTCTATCATTTTTTCATTAGAATACGGATGAAAAGTCTCATAATACTGCATTTTTATTTTTTCCTATGCGGTTTTTTATTTACGAGAAATAGAGCCTCACCGTGCCCATTTACCGACGGTGCCGCGTACTGCTCGTGAGTGAGTGACTTCATTAAAGAGTTTAATTTAATATGTATCTATTATTTTTATAACGTTAGAAACATGAATTTAAACAAATATTTATTAAAATGCCATTTTTTAAATCAAAAGACTTGGATTTAGTATTTAAAAAATTCATTTACTATATTCCAACACACAAATATGGTATTGAAATATACTAAACCAGAATTTAATTCAAATAAACTATTCAACAAGCAATCATTTTTTAATTTTAGTGTTTTAGTTTACTATAATTAAATTGAGATATTTTATATTGTAAATAAAGATTATTTTTTAATTAATTAAGTCCAATTTTAATACATTTATAAATAAAATATGTTTGCTAGAATTAAAAAAATTTTTTCATTCACGTACATAGACATACACATGTGTAAATAAATTTTTATATATAATTATGATTACTTAAATCATTTTATTACTAATATGTTAATAGTTTGCAAACGTAGTAATATGCATGAATAAATGGACTGAAGTTTTAATAAGAATACTTTATATTATTGCACATGAGTTTTATCTCTTCGGAACTGCTTTTATGGGGCAACAAATGGTAAACCATGCTGATGAATTATTTAACGCAATGTGAGTAACACATTCGTATTTTTTATACAAAATTATATACAAACAAATTTAAAAAGTCTGTACTTATATTTGTGTAGAATTATTATATATAAATAATTAATAATTTTATATATACGTATGATATATATATATATATATGATAAAGCAGATTAAACTGATCGTGAGTCGAAAAGTTCTGTATTATTTTGTAGTTTTCGTAATAGACGATGAGAAAGTAAAGATCACCAAATAAGCGCGTAGGTAAAAGTTTAGATTAGAGGAGCACCCCCCAATGACCTTGACCTTAACCTTGACATATGTTGTTAAGGTCATGACCTTGAATGATCTCCAACAAGTTTTAGTCGTTATTTATTCATCTAAAAATTATCAACAATCAAAGTTGATAATTAATTTCCTGCTTTGCATGAAAAGTCGGATGACTCTAGGCAAGGCAAGAGGTATGGGATGGGCCGACTAAAGAAGTACAACTTTTTACGCGAAGCGAGGTCCACCCCTTTGCCAAGAAGCGTCCGACTTTCTACGCAAAATGAATTATATCCTACTTCTCCCTTTGTCTAGGGGCACACGACTTTCCGTGCGAAACGAGCTCCACTCTACCTTCTCTCCTGTCTAGGGGAAACATATTAAAGAAAGTGCAAGGTGAGCCTGTGTGTGTGGATAATCGAACCCCCTAAGCAGAGGGGGAGATGAGATAGACTTCACTTCGCGTGGAAAGTCGTACGCTCCGTGGCAGGAGAGAGATGGGGTGGAAGTCGCGTAAAAAGTCGTAAATAGGCAGGGGGAGATGGAGTGGAAGTCGCTTTGCGTAGAAAGTCGGACGCCTTTTAGCAGGTAGAGACGTGGAATAGACTCACTTCTCGTGGAAAATTGTGTGCCCCTAGGCACACTTAAAAATAAAAATTATATAAAAAGATAATGTTTCCTAAGAAAATTTTTGTTTTATGTAATAGAGAAAAGAGATGTTATTTTTTAAACTTATTTTGTTAATAACTTTTTAACGAATAACGAGCGACCGCTAAAGCCTGTTGGAGGTCACTCAGGATCGTGATCACGGTTGCCATGTCTCCAGATTTCGACTGGAGACTCTAGTTTTCGAGACCAATCTCCAGTTCTCCAGCAGACGGGAAAAATCTCCAGTTTTTCGCTCGCGTGAAGTATTTATTAATTGCATATTTAAATTAAGAAAGTAATAAGAAAGTCTGTGATTATGTTCGGAGTTTATGTTTTTTTACGAATAATAAAAAAATTTGTAATTGTGTTCGCACTGTATGTAATCTTGTAATAATAATAAAAAGGTCTCTGTGTGATTGTGTTGACACTTTATGTTGGTCAAATATTAATAACAAAAAGAAAGTTTGCAACAATAGTCGCAAAACACGAATTAACTCTGCGCCTTTTTTCTCTTTTTTTTTCAATGAAACAATCGACCGGCCTCCAGTCGAAATATGAAATCTCCAGTGCATGGATCTTCGGGCCCCAGCTGTACAGTGCTCGGGATCTGACAACCGTGATCATGACAACATATGTCAAAGTCAAGGTCATTGGGAAAGGGGGTGTTCCTCTAATCTAAACTTTTATCGAAAACAACTCCGCGCGCTGGACAGTCGTATCTTACCACGTATATATTTGGCAGTAGATAGGCCAGACACGCTCATTCGGCGATCTTTAATAATTAATTTCTTGTAAACTGTTACAAAAATTACAAAATGATACAGGACTTTTCGATTCAGTTTAGTCAGCTCTACTCGTCCATAAATGGTGTTCTACTTAATGTCAAATATCCTATACATATATACATGTATGCTATGTATATATATTACGCGCGCGCGTGTGTATGTGCGCCCGCGCGCGTGCGTACGTACGTGCGTGCGTGCGTGCGTGCGTGCATATGTAATTAAACAAGAATAGAAAGAAATAAGTAATCAACCCTAATAGCACAATTTATTCGCACAATATCGGCCGAATATATTCCCAATATATGCCAACATTTAACCAATTTCCAATGAATTGTGCAACTTGGAAATAGGCTGTAAAGTGAATTTTTTGAAGTTATCTCAACAATAATTAATTAGTTATTATGGCATTATTCTTCATTTTAAAAATGTATTTGTCAAAACCGGAAGGATGTAATTATATCGTATTATGTGCATGAAGTTTGTACAACTGTTATAGTTTAGTCATTATTTTTTCCTATTAATTAGTAGTTCATATTTATTGTTGCCGTCACTTATTTGTGTAGTATTCAGCACTACTTTCGTTCTCATTACTTTACCAATTTAGTTACAGATGCTTAAATTTTAGAGTTGCTAACGAAATAGTTGCCAGAACTATTCCGTTTTCTCTTAATGTTCTGTGTGTGATATTGTATACATATAATTTTCAATTTTTAATTTAATTCCAATATATTACTCCATTCTTAATCTTTAGAAACCATCCTCAACTACTCCGTGTTGTCTGCGCAACATTTTAAATGCGAATAAAGCAATAAATTAGCAACAGAAAACGATAACTTATGCTTATGGTTTCTTTAATTATGCTGCACTAGCATAATAAATGTAATTCTAATTACGTTTTTTTAATAGATATTAAGTCAGTATATCAGTAATAAATTAAATATTTTTCTAGATACATGTCGCTGTGGTACAAAGCACCTGTAACAGTACAGAAATTGTTATTGTTTATAATGCAAATCTCCTCGAAAGGCCTTGTACCGAATCTTGGTGGCGTATACGTTTCAGTAATGGAAAGCTTTACCTCGGTAGGATAGCGCAAATGGAGAGTGCGATAGTGGTCTCCTATCAACAAGCTATCAGCTTCATTGGATTATTTGTTATAGGTCACGAACAAGTCAATATCCTTCATGATGGTAATTTACTCCTGTAGTACAGTAGTTTCATCATAATCTAACACAGAAAGCGTAGCTATTCGTAGTAATATACATGGAGAAATTTTCCACAGTAGAATAAAATAGGAAGATATAATTTTATTAAATAAGGAAATTGTTTTTACTATTTATTTCATTAATAAATAATATATTTCGTTACTTATGTATTTTTTATTTAATATTCAAGAGATTTTATACATAACAGATTCTAATAAACTTTATTTTTAAGAATTTATTTAATTATTATGCATAATTCTAATGTTTCTTCCTTTCTACATGTTCTTTGTATTTATTGATATGCTTTTATCGATATTATTCTATCTTATAATGTTGCGTCCAGAGAAAGATTTCTTCGATTTAAAGAAATATTTCTTTGCTATACGGTTAAAAAAAAAATTTCTTGGACATATTTTTTTTAAATCGAATAAATTTTATTTGATTTCAAAAAATAATGTTTAAATCAAAGAAATAACGTTCAAATCAAAGAAATTTTTTTGTTAACCGCAAAATAACATTTCTTTAAATTAAAACAATCTTTCTCTGAGTACGTTCATTCATTTTTGTGATATCAATCGCATGTTAGAATAAATATTTTAATGATTTTTTTGCATATAAAGAGATTTTATTGTATATAAAAGATTAACGTTGTTCAATCCGATCTTGAATTACTATATATACTATATAATATGTACTTGTATATATACCATATTTGTAGTCCTATAAACGCAATTAAACTATTTTAGTAATCGCGAATTAAATTGACAAGCAATTTTAATAATTTGGTGCTCAATCAGGCATCATATTATAAAGATGTTATTATGTTGAAAAACTGTTAATAAATTTATTACGAAAAATATTACCTTGGGAGTCGAATCCGGATCTCTTGTATTCCGTACGAATCTTAAGCCTTTAGATCACCGAGGCCTTAGTAATATTCTTCTCAATAATCGGTACATGTAAAGAAACAACGTCTTTCTTTCAGGCGACGTAATATAAACAATATTAAGAATATCTATTTTAGATCGCATATGTAAGAACACAATCGATATTAGAAATTAAAATATATAACAGACAAAGCTGGATCTTTTAATGCTTTAAATAGTATAAATAATTCAATCTTAAATTATTATATATACTTCGAAGGACTACAAATATGATATATATAATATATATAGTAATTCAAGATTGAATTATTTAATCATCGTCGTATCTAGCTTCGACCGTTATAAGGATTTAAATTTCTAATATTGATTGTGTTCTCACATATGCAGTCTAAAATAAAGTTTCTTAATATTGTTTAACGTTGTTTATTCGTAAAATATTTCTTGCGTATTCCTCTATCTTTCAAATTGCAATACGCTTTTTAATTGCTTTAAAAAATATAATTATTACATTATTTTCTAATTATAATATTAATATAACTTCTTAACATAACTCTGTTTTAAGATTGCGTTTCTTGATCTATAATTTAATAATTCCTGTTCTTCATTAAATATTAGTAAAATAAAGTAACGTAGCGTGCAGTAGTTGAAACTTGAATGATAATATCTTACTTGTTTATATATATGTTCGTGTTAATTTAAAATATATCTCATAAATTTTATTTTATTCCCTCTCAAAAATTGTTATGAGGAGTTGCGTGTTTGATATAATTCGAGCTTATTTTCTTTCTCACAAAAATATTGAGAGATATAAGTATATAATCGATCGAGACTTTCCTCGTGCTTTGCATACAACTCCGAATAATTTTGCAATTATTATTATTTGCATCAGTCATGTGCTTCGACTATCTCTAACACCTCATAGAGGGGAGAAAAAAGTTTTCGTCGTCATCGAACGCATATATGGTTTGGCATTCATGGAAAGATGACCGTGCTCGAGAGTTGGTATTATAATATTAATCGAATTTCTTTAGTGATATGCGGTTTGTGGCCTTATCAAAATACGAAATTCCGGTACGTACGAGCCATGTCCATATTAGGAATATTTATTTGCTTCGTGATTTATCAGGTATATGTTAAGCTGACCAAAAGAATATAACATATTTCAGAGTTATGACTATCGCATATTTTTATATCTTTATATTTTAGTTTAGGTTATTGTTTATTTATGAATACAATTTCAAATTAGCTTTGAAGATCTGTTCGGATATTTTTCCTGCTATTTTATGTATACTGCAATTCATCGCCTTTTTAATTAAACCGAAAGAAGTGAGTCATTATTCATCTTAAATTTATAAAAATACTAAATCCATAAGAATTTACTTTCAAAAAGAATACGTTATACAAACGAAATAATACAATATATGACATATCCACACACACACGTGCATACATATTATACAAAGCATCGTTGTCTAAATCTATAAACCGCTTTTATTTGATCTTAACGTGATTATTTTCAGCATTTTGAAACATTACCTTAAATATATAAAGGACAACAAAATATTTTTCTTATTTAATTAAAAAATTTAATTAAAAAATTTAATTAAAAAATTTAATTTATTTTATCGCTTGAAGTTTGTGAAAGAGATATCATACACTATTTATAGGTGAAAAAATTATTAAACCAGATTTGCGAAGAATGGAATGCGCTAAAAGATTCTAAAGAAATTGAGATAGCGAAGAGATATGGAACGTTTACGAGACGGCTTACAGAAACATTACTTCGTAAGAAATCTCCTAAAAGAATCCTGTTTGATATAGATAGATTTACAATTACATTGTTTAACAAATCTGCTGTAGATAAATTTTTTTGTAAATTCAGACATTTTTCAGTATGCGGCTTGTTTAGCTGGCTTTTTCTAGTGCTAATGCATCTTATTCCGATCAACATAAATGAATCAGCGATAGCTAACGAATCTTTCTTAAGACAAAATGCCTTAATGCAACAATTCGATAAAGAAAGATATATCTACTTATTTCTCACAATTGTATTTATTGGTGTTTTCGTGATGACAGCAACTACATCAATGGTTTTAGCGTACATGCGACATATTTGTGCTATGTTAAAAATTACCCGGTAAAAGTCTTCGATGTTTACAAATGTTTGTCAAGACATGTTCTAATTGATATGAAGTATATATTTATAGCTATCGTATCGAACATTCATTGGATGAAAATACCTTACATATATCAATTTCTCAAAAAAATCGCTTGATGTATCAGAAATTAATTAGCGCCGTCAACATTCAACGAAGAGCTATGGAGTTAGTATTAGTTTAAAATAATCATTATTCTCTTCGCAATATAGTACAATACATGTATTAGAGTGAATGATCTCAAAATTTGAACTCTGATTTACTATATGGAAGTTTAGTCATATATTACATTATTGTTATGTTATTTAAAATTTTTTATTTTGTCGTTATTTTTTTGATAATTTTTATATACATTCTATTATTACTTATGGTATATAATATTTTCTTTCGGACAGTAAATTATACAGGGTATATACACTAAGCACGCTAGAAGATTTTAAGGGATAATTTCTCACGTAAATTCAAGACAAAACCTTCATATAATTTTCTATGTGAAATGACTTAGGTTCAAAGATACAGGATATCAAAGTTGAAGGAAAACTTTTATTTTTTCTAAAAATTTCAAAAACCATTTTATATACGTTTAAAGTTTCATCAAAATAACTCGGTTTTCAAAATTTTTCGAAAAAACGAAATTTTTTAACACCCTTTATTTTTGAAAGTAACAAGGAGAGGCTACGCTCTGCTCTTCATCGATTTTGATCAAACTTGCATCAGTGTTAGAAGAATCTACCAAAATGAACACCTCTAAAACCGTTCTCGCTAATGGGCCTTAGAGAAGCCGAGTAAAAAATGAGCATTTAAAAATATACTAAAAAATCTGAAAACAGTCTAATATCTCGGAAAGTATGCATTTTTGAGAAAAATGTCTTACAAAAATGGTAGAATTTAATAAGATGTATTTACTGGTTTTATTGATTTGACCTTGGGAGGCATCTTCAACTTTGACTTGACCTTGGCGATGCTACCCAGGTCAAACCAATAAAATCAGTAAATACATTTTATTAAACTCTACCATTTTTGTCTAATAAGGGGAACATCAGGTGACAGGATCGGGGATTTCGATACGCTTTTTACAGGCTGCTCTTGAGCGAGAAAAAAACGATACGTGTCCGGCCGTTTCAGCCATTGGCCCATAGTTTCGAAGAAATCGATTTTTTATAAATAATTATTGTAATAATTTGAAAAACGTACTGTATAAATGAAAATATTAGTATCTTTATTTTTTAACTTAATGTTATTAGTTTTAATTACTTTTTGATTGTAATAAAATTTCATGAAATTACATATTAGTATAATAGATAATTAAACACTCATTTATGGAATATTTATTATTATTATCGTTATCGTCGTTGTTCCTATTCACATGAACGCATAAATAAGATTATAATGAAAACTGTTACAGTTTCTGATGAAATTAGAAAGTGGAAGTTATATAATTAGGTACAAGTAAGTCATATGTTTGTAACCTTCTTTTGATTAACATTAATCGATTTATTAATAATAATAGGAAACTAATCGTGTGTTGTAGACGTACATTGTATACGGGATGATATAAATCATAAAAACAAGAAAATCATAAATATTTATTGCATTGTGAACACCTTACAAATAAATTTTTGTTGCAGACACAATAACTTTTTCTAATATCTGGCAGAAAGCAAATTTGATTGACATTATGGAAATAGCTTCTTACAGAAATCAATTTTGATGAGAACGAAATTTTTCATTCTAAAATGAAATTCATTCTAAAATTTATTCGTAAGATGTTCACAATGGAATAAATATTTATGTTTTTCTTGTTTTTATGATTTATATCATCCCGCGTGTAATATACGTCTACGTATATTGTACGTTCTATAAAACACGATTAGTTTTTTATTATTATTAATAAATCGATTAATGTTAATCAAAAGAAGATTACAAACATATAACTTATTTGTTCCTAATCATAATTTCCAATTTCTAATTTCATCAGAAATTGTAACAGTTTTTATTATAATCTTATTTATGCGTTCATGTGAATAACGACGATAATAACGATGATAATAATAAATATTCCATAAATGAGTGTTTAATTATCTATATGTATAATATTAATATGTAAATTTCATGAAATTTATAAAGAACTAATATTTTCATTTATACAGTACGTTTTTTAAATTATTACAAAAATTATTTGAAAAATCGATTTCTTCAAAACTATGGGCCAATGGTTGAAACGGCCGGACATGTATCGGTTTTTTTTCGCTAAAGAACAGCCTGTAAAAAACGCATCAAAATCTCCGACCCCGTCACCTGGTGTTCCCCTTGTAAGACATTTTTCTCAAAAATGCATACTTTCCGAGATATTAAACTGTTTCCAGATTTTTGGTATATTTTAAAATGCTCATTACTCGGCTTCTAAGGCCTATTAGCGGGAATGGCTTTACAGGTGTTCATTTGGTAGGCTCCTCTAACATTGCTGCAAGTTTGATCAAATCAAATCGGTGAAGAGCAGAGTGTATCCTCTCCTTGTAAGCACTTTGAGACGTAAGTATACACCTTAGATTCTTAGAACATATATAAATAGAAGGGGCATTTCCTATACTTGCCCATGGCTCGTGCTGATGCAAACTTAGAACATATATAAATGGAAGGGGCATAGGGCGCTGAACGTGAAGCCACATCTGTGCGAGAGAGAAAGATAGTAAGGGATAAATGTTCGCAATGCGCATGCGCAGCACCGTCATCTGTGAGAATTGTGCAGTTGGTTTAGTGTTTTTACACATTCGTACATTACACGGATGTGTAAAACGTGATGCTGCACATGCGCATTGGGAACATTTATCCCTTACTACCTTTCTCTCTCGCACAGATATTAGCTTCACGTTCGGCGCCCTATTCCTCTTTTATTTATATATGTTCTAAAGTATATACGGTCATATAAAATTATCGTTTTGCATTTGTGTGAGGAATCATCTCTTAAAATCTTTTAACGTACTTATCTTTTATACATCCTGTATAAGAAATAATATATAAGATACATTCGTTCAATACAGAATTTGACCGTCGTTATTCTTTTATTCAAATTGATGCTGAAACAATTCATGAATAGATACCGAATTTCCTTGCTGTTTTGAAGGTTCACGCAACGTGCCTTAGACAGCTTTAAAGAGTCCTACTTCTTTTTGATTGGAATAGGTGTAGTTTCGTTGGCAATTAATTTATTACATGTAAGTAACCTCCAATCACGCTTTATTAGTTTGATTTTATACTTTCATGAATTTTTATATATTTTGTTTTAACCTGTTAATTTCAGGTAATGAAAGCTGCATTAATTATAGATAACGTGAATGAGCTAGCGATATCTACTTTTTATGTCATTATTCATTTTTTTTATATTTTTATAGGAAATTATGGCGGGCAAACAATTACGGATCATAACGCAGATGTATTAAAAGCGTTGTAAGTTATTACAAAATTTTGCTTAATGTGTCTATATGTGTCTGTATAATTAAGAACAAATTTAATAGTAAGATAAATTTTATACAATAATAAGTAGTTCATATCGCAAGTAAATTTTTAGATATCACGTGCAATGGTACATGGCACCTATACAGGTGCAAAAATTAATTCTTTTCTTAATGCTAAAAAATACAAAATATTTCGGTTTAATCATTGGAGGAATATATGTTGCTTCATTAGAAGGTTTTATCACGGTGAGAAAACTTATAATGAGCAATTGGTGCAATTATTTAGCGAATTATGCTAATGCGGTCTTGCATATATTGCACATTCTATATTAGTAATTTCATAATTATTATTATTATTAATTTCTGAGCAATGCCATGATTTTATTTCTTATAAATGTATTTAATTCTAAAAAATAATATATGTATATAAATAATATATTATATAATAAAATATTAAAAATCATGATTTCAGCTTACAAGTATGTCGTTATCTTACTTTATGGTAATCTATTCTACGCAATGACGAACATGTATTATAACAAAAATAATATAACTATAACGAATTGCACAAATTGTAGTTTGTTAATAATATTCCATCAAAAAAATTATAAGTAATTGTATGCTAGATATTACTAAAAAAAATGATTGTCATACTTTACCGAATTTATTCATACGTTTTTATGCCTACCATTTTCAAATAATTTATATAACATTACATAAATATAAGTTTTTTTATATTATAAAATAAAAGTAATATCTTTTGCGACTTGATAATAAAACGAAGCGTAATCGCGAAATATCGTGACATTCGTGTCATTATTAAGTGGAAATGGATTGAGAAGTGTTTAAATATTAAATAGGAAAGAAGAAGAAAGCTTTTTGTTGTTAAAGCGGATCTTAGCACTTAGTAATATTTATATGTGAGTATACAAATATAATTTTTAGTTTATGAAATGTAGCATCTTAAAAATTTGTAAATAACTTATTGCAAGAAATATCACCTTAGCCGGGATTCAGAATCTCTCAAATTCCGTTCGGCTATCCTTTTGATTCAATCATCAAGGCATATGACGATACTAATTACAATAGCTAATGTACATATATGAAAGTCTTTTTCAACGTGAGATAAACAATATTAAGTGAAAATAATCAGCTAGAAATTGCAATAAAATTACACATAATTATACATTGGAATTACACGCAATGTCCTTCGTATTAAAAATGGCTATTCGTTCTTTAAATTATTTGATATTACTTGCTATCACATTGAGGGTACACATTCGATATTTTTACGGAAAATAAGAGAAGAATACGTAATGTGACACTATGAAAGGGAGAAAAAGAATAATTACCGCGATAGCCTTGCAGTCGAGTTCCGACATTCGAAGAGAAATGTTCGTCTCTGCGAATAAGTATTATAATGTGAATCGATTGCTTTTACACTGAGAGAAAAATGTTTTATATTTGTAACTATAATTACATATTATCATAATTATAATTATTACTGCTATAATAATAATAACAGTAACTATGTATATAGTTGGCAACCTAAAATGACTATAATTATAATTATTATAATCATAAAATAGTTTAAATTATCATAAAAATGATTCAAGTGACTATAATTTTATAGTTATATTTTGGGACAACCATAAAATATGGTTATGACATATGTATACCTACTTACAATAATATGAAGATAACTTTTAATTTTTGAAAAAGATGTGTACAATAGACAAGAATTACATAGAAAACATTTTAATAAACGGGAATAATTATTGTATATTATAAAAATAAAAAAATTAATATTTCAGTTTATGACTTTCAACGGCGCAGACTGTATTATAAATCTTATAGTCACGAAAGTATTATCGATTGCTCTTCCCGTATTAGTATCCATCATAAAACATGGCGCCTTCTTCTGTAATAGCCAAAAAATAAGTTATCCTTTCCATTGTATCGCCTATTGTAAAATTAAGCGAAATATGCTTTATAATTCTAGATGAGACATCTAGCAAATCTAATGTGTAATATCATTAGACTATAATTCAGGAAGAAATTATAAAGAAGAAATTGCAATACTAGAAAAGTATACCAAATTCTCCAGACGATTTACAACTTTCATACTACGTAAGAATAATATATCAGGCATTAATGTTTTTTTTTATGCATTTGAAATATACTGGAGAAATAATTATTTTTACTATTTTGATCATAGAGAGATGCCTTTGCTTTGAGCATATTTATTATATTAATAAGCCACATATAATATTACCAATGATTATAGATATATAATAATACCGTTGAACTCATCTCGGCCACGACATTTCTATATTTTAGTACGATGTTTTATCGATGAAAAAAGTTACTTTTTTTGGCTTTTACTACGTATCATTGTAACTGTAGCAGTAGCAGTGATGATGACGATATCCGTTAAAACTATGCTTATAAGTTATATTTTACATGCTTGCGCAATGTACAAATTGGCTAGGTAATATTATATCTTTTTGTATATACATATACAGTCACTTAACGATCGTAATAATGCTTACGAATAGATTCCTGGGATCATTTTAAAACATTCCTAATATGTCCAAAATGTCATGCTATAATAATTTTTGAATTATTAGTATTTAAAATTAACGAATCATACACTGAGAAAAAAATGCTGATTCAATTAAAGTCAACATAAATAATTAATTCATGTATATTTTTATTGACATAAAAGCCTTGGTTATTGAAATAATAATTTATGCGGTTATGTTAATAAAAATATATAATACACATCAATTAATCGTCTATGTTAGTGACAGCCCATAATATAGACTTTAATTGAATCAATAGCATTTTTTTCTCAGTGTATCATCTAAAGTTCATACCATTCAGGTATAGTGCAACGCAAAGTGCCGACCATATTTAAACGCGCAAACTTTAAGCGACATGACTCGGTAACTTTAAATGTTTATAATTCAAAAACTACTGTAACCTCGATATTTTGGTATTAGGATTTTTGTCTTAAAAGTGATCTTAAGAATCTATATCTTTAAGCGTTGTTACAGTCTTTACAAGATTTTGTACAACAAATATTTAATCTCTATATTATTAGTAGAACTACGATTTTAAAAACACGGAGATAATTTCTCTCTCCGTGATTAAAATAAAATCGCAAACTTTTTGAAAAGGTTTAAATTTAGAGATTGCTTAAATATCACTTACATCTACAGCTACCGCATCGAAGGTGCAGTGACATAGAAGCCTATAAAGGTAAATTTTGTAAATTATATGATCTTTATGGGAAGATAATTAACAGAGTGCATATTCATCGAAAAGCTATAGAGTTGGTATGTTTTACAAATTTTAGTATAATAATTTTTAAAAAACATGATTATATTTTTTAAATGTAATTATTTACGATTGATTAATATGTTTTAAATGTTAGGTATTTAATCATTTAAAATATTAGGTACCTACATTTCTTGATTTTGTACGTTTGCTATTTTATAAATACAAAAGATTTTATCTTTAAAGCTTTATCTTAGTTTATTTGTAATTAAATAAAATATACTATCAATTTTTTATTTGAATATTACAAATGACAAGTTACTACTCGAATATCATTAAGTGAAGATTAAAAACTGAACTTTAGAGAAAGATTCGGAATAAATATTTTTGAATTGGTTCTGAACTTTATCTAAATTAAGGAGATAATTTAATGACTTTATCTTTTTATTTTTATGCACTTTTAACTTTCTGCAACTTATCTTTATACTTGTCTTATTGTCAGTCATAATCATTTACATTATATTTAGCATAATCACAAATACCATCAATAAATTAGATATTATATTATCTCATGTTGTAAACCTTCAGGTTTACTGATTCGATTATGTGTAATTTGAAAATACTTTTTTCATATTACTCAGTGTGGGAGTAGTTCTGCTAGCTCTTAATATATTTTAAGTGTCATTTTCTCAAATTGAAATGTGCTATTCGGTTCATTTCTACGACTAACCAAAAAATATTTTTGGCTCTTTTTAAATCTACATGTTACACATAATTCTAGCTAGGTTTTCGTCGCATTATCCATGCATAATATGACTGAACTGTTTACATCCTTTACGTTTGTTGCCACACAATTTTGCTATATGTATCTTGGAAATTATGGTGGACAAATAGTTACGGATCACTACATTGAGGTATTTAACGTAACGTAAGTAGCAAAAAGACATTTACCCTTATAATATATTTGAAAAATATACACTCAAAAATATTTAAAAACTAATATTTGTCAAAGTATGATACTGCCACAAGCATTTAAAATATTTTATAATTAAAACATTCACTTTCTTTGTTTTATGTAGATATGATTCTTACTGGTATACTGCACCAGTACGTGTGCACAAAAATTGTTATTATTCATAATGCAGAGAACTTCAAAAAACTTTACTTTCGTTTTTGATATATTTGTAGTCTCGCTGAGAAGGTTTTCTACAGTAATCAATACAATTAAGTTTGTAATAACTATATCTTAAATTTTATCTAAATTAAAACGTAAATTTGCAGCTTGCGAGCATGTCAATATCTTACTTTACGGTATAGTAATTTATACTATAATTTCGAAATAATTACTCACAAGAAAAGTTTTTTATATTCGTAGAATCGGTAAAACTGCAGAAAAGGGGAGCACCCGCCGACGACCTTGGCTTTGACATATATTGTCAAAGTCATCACCCTGAGTAACCTCCAACAAGTTTTAGCCGTCGCTCGTTATTCGTTAAAAAGTTATTAACAAAAAAAGTTTGAAAAAATAACGTTTTATTTCTGCTATATATAATATTAGAAACTATCCTACACCCTTCTCCTTGCTTACGTAATGACTTTCCACGTAAAGCAACTCCCACCTCACCTCCCCCTCTGCTTGGGGGGGCGGGGGGGGGGCACTTCCACATGAAGCAACTTTCAAAGTCCTGTTAGAAATCACTCAGGATCACGATTTCGAAAGTCGCTTCGCGTGGAAGTCGTACGCCTCCAAGTAGAGAGGGAGGTGGGGTCGTTTCGCGTTAAAAAAAACCTAATCCTATAACCCAACTTATTTTTTGGTGTGAGGTGGCCCTTTTTTAATGCAAAACGACTTTCACTCTACCACTGGATCCACACATACACTTTTCAACACAAAGCGAGATTCTATATAGGTTTACAACTTTCGTTATAGAAATGAGACATTATTTTTTAACTGAAACGTACAAAATTGAATTTGTGATATATGTATCAATAGGTATTAGTTAACATAGCGTAATATAATATTCAGCGTTGACTCCTAACGCCTATTTATATTTAGCCGTTATTTTTTCATTATTTTTTAAACTTTTTTTGTTAATTACAATACTTTTTAACGGACAGCGAGCGACGGTTAAAACTTGTTGGAGGTTACTCAGGGTGATGATCTTGACATCATACGTCGACGGGTGCTCCCCTTTTCTGCAGTTTTACTGTAGAATCTTATACAAATTATTTTAACATTATCAAATGAAAATATTTATTCAGGTAATTTAATATTATATATAATTATCTTGCACAAAAGAATAATTCAGGTAATTTGATGTTAATTGTCTTAGACATAAGAATAATTCTTCTTTCAACTTATTTATTACATGTTATTTAATGTTATATTATATTGTATTATGTATTAAATATCTTATATGGTTATATAATTACAAGTTTTAAAAAAGTTTTTATATATGTATATAGGCTTTAGTGCGTATTTTTATTATACAATTCATACACAATACGTAATTTTATATACATGTATAATGTTATGCTTTTACGTCCTGTAAAAATCGAATGGTTCGGGCCTTAGCTCCGCTCGTTGCACACTCGCAAATATCGCATAAACTCGATAAGCTTTTACACACCTCATAGCATTCACAAAAATAGAGACATAGGTTAATATAATTTCTTTAGGTGAGAATTTGATATGAATGTTTTACAGAATTAATTCTGTGTCAAAAACTGAGCACCGAAATCAAAATCAAACAATCATCGTCAAGAGGGAGCAATCTTCGTATTTATATCAAACTCCTTAACGATAAATTATTGTCGGCGTGACTAAGGCCCGAATCATTATTCACGGAACGCACGGGCACCATACTATACATGTATATAAGATACATAAAAATATATATCTTTTAATATATTACGTACATATATGCAAAATATTACATGTGCTTTTATATTATTTATTCAGATCACGATTTTAAAACCAACGATATTATTAGAAATATTTGTGTTTGATAAATGGATAAATGGATTAATGATTAAGTTACAAATATTACATGAACAAGTTTTACAAATTAAAATTAAGAGAATAACAAAAATGCAATGTCTAGCGAGATAGAGGACGGTACATGTATTGTTGAACATACGAAATTTCATGAAAAGGTAATTAGAACAGTTTATGTCTTCTTTCTTTATCCATGAACGAGGAATTATGTCATGATATCATAATCTGCATTTTCTACACTTTCGCAAAATGTTTGTTATATTACTGCACTATCAAATCCGATTTCTTTTTATTCGAATTAATAGACACAAAATATGAAAAATGTTACTATTTTGTGCATGTATACATAGATATTGCTAAGACATTGTTATGATATGCGACACTATGACAAAGTTGACTCGTATCAAAATAAAATGGTCTATGCTATCGGTAATACTTCTAGTCTTTGCAATAACATTGATAACTTATTTTATTAACAAAAAAAGTACTTCCGAGGAAAAGATATACGATGGATTGTCAATTTTGATAATATTATATTAATAACTTATTTTCATTCTATAGTCGGGGAAGAAACTCGAGAAAAATTAATTTTTCTTATTTACACCCATCCTCTCCCCCCGCTAATACTTTATGAATTTCTTACATCTGCTGTTTATCCCACGATGAACTTATCGCCATCCTTAAAATTATGCTATTAGCTTGAGAAAGAAAAATTTACCTAAGTTTGACACATGGAGGGGGAAACGCAGTTTCGCGACGTTGTTCCTGACATACACATTTTAGCTTTCGCCGAAGATGGACTTCGCTGGGGAACGATACTATAAGCTAAATAAAATTCTTCTGCTATGTTTCGGTCTGTGGCCTTATCAAACTCGAACTTTGAAGAAAATTCAAATAATCTTTTTCCAAACATTATTCATATCTTTTCTGATATGTCAGGTATTCAGTGATTTTTCTTTCTCTCTCTCTCTACATGCATGTTACTTATTTAAATACAAAACTTGCCTATAATATAAGATATAAGTAATTGGATAAACTTATGTTTACTCAAATTTTGCAACGATAATTAAGACTATTACTTTCAGTGCAATATATTTCTCATAAAAAAATACAGCATGGATCATATCTTGAAAACTTTATTGTTTATCATTCTGACTTGTATTTTTATTATAAAATATAACGCATGTCTCCTACTTACCGATAATGTAAGTATTCATATACTTTTAATGTGTATTTGGAATTCTTCGTTTTTATAAAATTATTATAAATTAAAAAAATTGTTTTTAATTGCTCATTATATGTAATACCACATATATACTTAGTGTATGACATAATTATTCGATATATATGTATGTTAAACAAGACATTAAAAACTGCTAACGTAACGACTATATAAAAATAATAAAAAATAGTTATATATATGTATATATAATAGGAAATAATACCAAAAAAATGTACAGAATGAAATATTTTATTTATATCACAGATTAAATATATCTTTGATAGAGTTCGATATGATTGGAATATATTAAAAGTTCAAACGGAATTGGAAATGATACGAAAATACGCAAGCCATGCAAAATTATTTACGATCGGTTATACACGTAAGATATAAAATTAAATATCAGTCGTGTAATTCTTTTTTGTAGTATATACTCTTTTACATTAATTTATTTATACAATATACTTATATAATAATTAATTATGTAATTTGTTTTTATGTGCATTACACGATTGTATTCATATTTTCATTAAAATATTCAATTACATTTTTTTATAAAAATTATATAAAATTTTTTTAAATTATAACATACTTTTAGATGCAAATGTAATTAGATTAATATATACCGTATAATTTTTTTCTCCGTACTAGTATTTTTATTTATAACATATGAAAATATACATTGCTTTTTATAATACGTCAAATACGTGGCATAATTCGCTTGCTTCAGTTTTGATTATTAGCAGTTCATTGGGATTCCTAGTAATAATTTGTTTACCCCATATACTCAATGTGATCGTACCAATGAATGAATCGCGGCCGCGACAAACATTAATTTTAGTGGAATACTTTGTTGATGAAGAAACATACCTTATCGCTATTTTGACACATATTACCGTAGCTTTGTATGCTGGTAGTATGACAATATTGTCTAGCGCATCATTACACATAGCATACTCACTGCACACATGCGCCATGTTTAAAATCGCCAGGTAAAAACAATAGTGATTTTAATTATCACGATTGTTGATTTCATTGATTTACTTAAAAATGCTAATATTGTAATAAGTTTAGTAATGTCGTATTTTCATAGCTATCGAATAGAAAACATATTTAATGAAAATATACAACAAATGCCAAAGGATATTAAACAATATATACTTTACAACAGATTAATTCAGGCTGTATATATTCATTGCAGAGCTATAGAGTTAGTATTAGTGTATATCGTTCCTTTACACTCGAAGCCTATTTTGCCTGGGCAATTCAGCAAACAAAAATTATTGTCGCGGTATATTGTAAACATTATTTTATATTCATGTAAAAAGTAACTTTGCTTAGAAAAGAGTTTAGTAATAGCTATCAAATGTTTAGTAAAATAATGCCAATTATAAATGTTTGATTAATATAACTAAACATAATTTTACCTTTAAAAATATTTAGTTATAACTAAACATTTAATTGGCATTATTTCACTAAACATTTGGTAGTTATTACCAAACTTTTTTTTTAGTGTTGTTTTATAAACAAATTTAATAAAAACAAATCTAAATCTAATAAAAATTACTATTTTTCTTACAACTTTAGATGCGTCTAAAAATCCTCGCAGAAAAGGCTAAGTACAAAGGCTTAAATATTATTGCAATGAATTAATAAAAATACACATTTTGTTGTTGAAGTTTGGCCAGTATTTTGACGAACAGTTTTGCGACATTGTATTTCGTGTTATTAGGACTTGCTGTGGCTTTGATGAGTGTCTCTTTCATTAATGTAAGCGTAAATGCAATTATTGCGAAAAAAAGAACACAATATCATTTATTCAAAAAAGGTTAATTATTATGATATACAAAGGTATATAACTACAAAAGGTATATTAAATAAGATAATTAATAAACAACGTTCGATTCAAGTTTTATAATGCAGTAATATCCCTGGAAAAAATGGACTTATTGATATCCGGTACCTTTATATCGGTAGAGTTATATTATGTATTTCTGGGAAATTATGTTGGACAAGACGTCATAGATAGCAGCATTAGCATTTGTCAAGCAACGTAAGTATTAAATACATTTTTTAATTTTATATTTTTGATACATTTATAATACAATTTTGATGGTTCTAATACTCGCTGTAATATGTGAATAATTAAGAATACACAATTTTTCATTTTTTGAATATATCTAGTGAAAGCTTAAAATTTTTTAAGTTATTTTTTAAGTTAAATAACTTAAAATTTTTTGAGTTATTTGTAGCTTTTTTAAACTACAAAATCATTTTTTTAAATGTAAGATTGCTTTATCGAATGATATAATGGCTAAATTTTTTAAAAAATATGTAGACATGATACAAATGAAGTATCGCTACGAACTTTTGTCATGACCTACAATTTTCAAAATTTAATAAGAATGAAAAAATTTATTTGATTATTTAATCACTTCATTTAATTAAATATATATTTATCATTATTAATTTCTATACATGTGAATCTGTATATGTATTAACAGATATAATGCACACTGGTATGCTGCGCCATTATGTATGCAAAAACTGATACTATTTATAATGCAAAGAAGTTACAGGAAGAGTGCTTTAACGGCTGGAGGTTTATTTGATGCGTCATTAGAAGGTTTCGCTAAGGTACTATAAGAAATTATGGGCATAAGGAATTATGAGCAATTTCCTTTGATTAATCTTATAAAAGAAAAAATGATTTTTAATATTTATTATATTCAGCTTATGAGTATGTCTATATCCTACGTTATGGTCCTTCAATCCATGGGAGTACACAAAGAAAGCCATGAAAAGCATAATAGTCATGTTTAAAAAATTCAAATCGCAGGTTTTTTAAATGCAATCAGTACATATATTTCTCTACTACATATATTTCTCTGGATATTTATTAAAATAAATTTTGAAACAACAATAAAATACATTTTTCACTTTTTGCAATTTTTACTATTATGTCATAAATTAAAACATATTTTTAGAGAATTAAAACATATTTTATTTTTTACCTCTCTGTCTTTTTTATCATTAACAATATCGTATATATATCGATGTATAATTATAATATTAATTTTCTAATTTAAATTGACTAAATAAATATGTACTATAATTAACAATAAATAAGATACTTTTTGTGGCATGTGACTTATTGTGTATCAATTATGTAGTCAATTATATATATGTATACTATAAACAACTTTTTAATATAATATTTTCTTTTTCCTTTACCTTCTAATATTTTTTTTAATATAATATATGCTGAAGCACTAAATATGTAACATATAAAACTTAATATCGTCTTCACGATTCAACAACTTGTGTGAAAATAAAGACTCACTAACGTGGGTCATATTCATCGGAATAGTGACAATCGCGCGTGCGTAAGATATGTATGAATAAATGATGAAAGCGGCGAATATTTGTTTTCCATCACGTACTTTATTTAATTTACCTTGATCGTCGTATTTTTTTTACCACGATCTCCTAAATAAAATTATAAAATTTGCGATAAAATTATGATTGTGATCATCAATAATAAATATTGTCGGAAAAAAATGAGCTTTTTCGATATACTCGTGACAAATATAGTGAAGCTTTTGAAGTGAAATGAACTTTAACGGTCAGCGTTACTATAGAATCAATCGCTTCTTTCTAGAAATGACAGGATTATGGCCTTATAATAATGCTATGTATATATATATTTATAGAGCATTTACGATTTTTGTCCTTATATCTACTAGTATTACTCAGGTAATTTTTTTCATGTATTTATTTAATATAAAATTAGTATTTCTTTTATGCGTACATATACTAATATTTCTTATATTTACATTAAATTATAATTTTATTTAGTTTAATTTTAATATTTATTTTATAATGCTCATATTATATCCTTCATTTATTTTTACATCTATGAATCATTTCTATAAATATCAGAAAAATTCTAATTAACTTTAACTAATATGTATAAAAATAACAGAATTAGATAACTGCAACGGTAATTTAATATCTTTAACATCTTTCTTTAAAAAAAAGCATTTTTGTAAATATAATAAAACTTTTTCTGCAGCTCATCAAATTGCAAAGCATGGTTCACGATCTTGACGGTTTTCTGTATAGTCTAACGTATACTATTCCTTGTCTCATCTATGTTATAAACTTTCTTAACTTTATTATTAAGATTGATAGAGTACGTGTATGAACAATTTAATTTAGATTATTAACTTATTCTACTTAATTATAAAAAATGTATTATTAAGATTTAAATATAATATTGGCGTTAACGTTTATATATATATAATTATCACTAACATTATTAGATAAAAAGTATGATGAATAGAATTCAATATGATTGGAATACATTAAAAGATGAAACAGAATGTAAAGTTATACGCTATCATGCTATACTCGGAATGCGATACACAATAGTTTTCTTCGGTAGGATATCAGAAATTTTACCACTTTCATTAAATTACAAACATATGAACACGGAAATAACGAAAACTGCTTTGTAATCCATTTCTGATATGTAATAGTATGATGTTGTTTTAGCTTTTCTCTTGCCACTTCTGTTTAGCTTTATTTTGGGTTTTTATTTGCCGAGTTTTCTTGATTTTGTCTATCCCTTAAATGAATCTCGTTCGAGGAAATTACCTCTCTTAGCAGAATATTGTATTCTCGATGAACAGAAATATTTTTATTCTATTCTGGTGCATCAATCATTATCAATTGTGCTAGGCGTAATAGCAATAGTTGCAACTTCATCATTAAATATGTTATATATTCTACATGCTTGTGGACTGTTTGAAGTGACTAGGTGAGATACTGCAAATTTTTGGAAATAATAACGCATTTTGAATATTTTCTTGTCATTTTATATAAAATATATAAGATATTAATATATTCTTTCTTTTTACTTCATCACATAATTCTATGAATTTAGCAATGAATTTAGCATTATTATTAGGGATACACTGAATCATAAAATTACCGGATACCAGATATTGGATATCCGAAAAGAATATGATACCGAATATCTAATATCCGGTAGAGCAATTATCTGGCTGGATCTTGGATATTTTCCGAGATATCCAGTACAAATTCCCCAAAATTCTAAAAAAAAGCAAGGGAAAAATAGCGATAATAATTTCCTTTATTTTTCCAACGTGGAAAGAAAAATACAAAAGAACTATGCAAAAAGTTCAGCTGAAAAGAATAAAATTATGCATCAATAACGCAAACTTTCAATATAAAATTTCAATCAGATATACATATATTGCCGGATATTAATGATATCGGGCCATCCGACCAAATAGTAAAGATATCGGATATTACCAAATACTGGAGATTTTCCGGATATTCAGTGCATCCCTAATTATTATTGTTACAAAACACGGCATAGCCATGGCAGAAACAAAGTAAATTATGACATAAATTATAGAAAAAGAGATATGTATAACTGTTACACTCAAATACATGATAATTGTATTTAATGGATTGAGAGAGAAAGAGAGAGAGATTTTGATATATTATATCTTATTTACCCAAAAATAATATGAATCTATATTTATAGCTATCGTTTGAAACATGTTTTCGATGACGGAATGTTTTCAGTAAATACAAATGAAAAATATGCCATAATTCACGCCAGAATTGTAAAAGTCATAAATGTCCATACAAGAACAGTTGAGTGAGTATATCAATTATGAAAAAAAGATGCAAAATATCTTAATTTTTTTACTAAAAAATGATTTACATATATTTTCAATGTGAAAAAAAATTAATGCGTTAACTTAGATATTATACATATTTAATTCATGCAATTTTTCACTGTTAAAGATTTTTAGACTACCTGACGTCCACATTCAAGGTAACTTATTTTATTATGCTCGTACTTGGATTAATTGCAATAACTATTAACATGTTCCGTGTGAGTTATTTTTTAAGATAAATATTCTTAGTCCTGTTTTATATGTTCTATTCTTTCTGTTGTAACAATAAAATATTTTTTAATTATAAAAAATTTTGAAAATTAGTTAAAAATACTATGTTTTTAGTTAATCGAGGCTATTTTAGCAATGAATGATTTTGCGGAATTAATAGCATCTGGCTCTTTTAGTGGAGGCCAGTATGCTTTTTTGTTTTTCGTCAATTATTTTGGACAAAAACTAACAGATCGTAGTATTCTTATGTTTGATAAAGTGTAAGTTTTTAGAATTAATCCATGATACGTTATTTACTTATTAAAACACAAATAGTGTTACATATTTAATAAGAATCTTAATAAAAAGAAAGAAAAACAGGTCACATTTTCTTTGCAATTACATAGGTACGATATACCATGGTATGCAGCACCCGTGCATATCCAAAAACTTTTCATATTTATACTACAAAGAACAGTAAAAGGTTATGTGCTCAATATCGGTGGTGTAATTATGGCGTCGCTGGAAAGTTTTGCATCGGTAACGATATATTTTTCTGTCGTTATAAATTTGAATAATTAATTAGAAGATTATGAATATAACATGATTAATGCGCGAATAATATAACCATACAAAAACAACTGAAATAATTAAATGTTTATTAGATTTTAATACTATGTTACAATTATGTCTTTTAGATGGCGAGTTTAACACTGTCTTATCTCACCATGTTATATTCCGTGCGTTTAAAATAGACAGCAAATCTGATTCTAATCAATATAATGAAGCTGTGGCTTGTGAACATGAGAACTATATCACCAATTATGAGACAATTCACTAATATAGATTAAAATACATTTATCACAAGTACATATCATAAACAACAAAATATCAGAATGATTATTGCAATATTTTATACTTTTAAGGTGTTTTTTCATGCTAATGCTCGATATACTCATTTGTAGCTTTAAAATAGGTTATTTGTGATCAAAATTGACGCTAGACAGTGAAAATGCATGAAAAGAATGTAGCGTCACATATGTAACGTTCAATCTAAAAGAATTGAGCGGGGGGATCCCGTTTGCCTACAAATCGATCGCCTACAGTACCTTTTGCCTACATCACTTTTACCTACAGTTCAATTGCCTACATGTATTATTGCCTACAGCTTGATTGCCTACATGCGCGCTTTTGCGCACAAATAAAAATTTTAGAAACGGGGTTACTTTTGCCTACATGTACTATTGCCTACATGTACTATTACCTACAGTTCGATTGCCTACAACTCGATTGCCTACATGCGCTTTTGCACACAAATAAAAATTTTAGAAACGGAGTTACTTTTGCCTACATGTACTATTGCCTACAGCTTGATTGCCTACAGCTCGATTGCCTACATGCTCTTTTGCGCACAAATAAAAATGTTAGAAACGGAGTTATTTTTGCCTACATGTACTATTGCCTACATGTATTATTGCCTACAAGCACTTTTGCGCACACAAAATTTTCAGAGACGAAATGTCACATTTTTACATGTATTACCTACAGATCGATTGCCTATATACATTATTGCCTACAGCTCGATTGTCTACATGTATTATTGCCTAATACAGCTCGATTGCCTACATGTACTATTCTCTGCTTTAAAAACATAAATTCTGCTTTAAAACACAAATTTTCTGCTTTAGATACACAAGTTCTTTATTTTAAAACAAATTCTCTGCTTTAAAACACAAATTTCTGCTATCAAAATGCAAATTATTTTTCTTACTTAACTTAACCTTAATTTTATGTTTGTGCAAAAGTGCCCGCGTAGGAAAACGATCTATAGGCAATGATATTTGTAGTTAATAATACATATAGACAAATGTAACTCCGTTTCTAAAATTTTTATTTATGCGCAAAAGCGCATGTAGGCAATCGAGCTGTAGGCAATCGAACTGTAGGCAATAGTACATGTAGGTAATACTACATGTAGGCAAAAGTAACTCCGTTTCTAAAATTTTTATTTGTGTGCAAAGCTACTTTAGTTCTATCGAGCTGTAGGCAATCGAGCTGTAGGCAATAGTACATGTAGGTAATACTACATGTAGGCAAAAATAACTCCGTTTCTAAAATTTTTATTTGTGTGCAAAAGCGCATGTAGGCAATCGAGCTGTAGGCAATCGAGCTGTAGGCAATCGAGCTGTAGGCAATAGTACCTACATGTAGGCAAAAGTAACTCCGTTTCTAAAATTTTTATTTGTGTGCAAAAGCGCATGTAGGCAATCGAACTGTAGGCAATAGTACATGTAGGCAATAGTACATGTAGGCAAAGGTAACCCCGTTTCTAAAATTTTTATTTGTGCGCAAAAGCGCATGTAGGCAATCGAGCTGTAGGCAATAATACATGTAAGTAATCGAACTGTAGGTAAAAGTGATGTAGGCAAAAGGTACTGTAGGCAATCGATTTGTAGGCAAAAGCAACCATCTCGAATTGAGCGATCTGATACTAAAAGTTAGATAAATATTTTTAGCTTTAGATGCTATAGCATTAAATTGAGACCATGTGACCAGCTAACGCTGCTTTTCAACGTCTACGTCTCTTGAAATGACATTTTTATACCTTATTATAAACTTAAGTTTACCCCTTTTTTTGACGATGCACATGGCATCGATATCAAAATGCTACCTTTTTATTCTTACACTATAATTTTATGTAATGGTGGCAATATTATAAGGGTGACGGCAATTCGAAGGGAAAATCGAGATATATAATTATTTAGGAAGGGAAAGTTAAAAGCTATCACGCAAAGCGTGACTAAGAGACTTTTTACCATCAAACAAATACACATTTCTAATACTATTATCTACAACACTTCATATAAAACAGATACTCTTATTTATAAATTCTCTGAAATAATTCAAATTTGATAGTAATCAACATACATTTGTATGATTTATTATATTTGTCAATAACTTTTTAATAAATAATAAGCGATAATTTAAATCTTTTGATTGTTACTCAGGTTTATGACCTTAACAATATATGTTAAAGTCAAGAACATTAAAGGACCTCAAAACAAAAGCCTTCCTTATATAAAGGGAAAGGCTTCTAAGTATTATTTAATGAAACTTGGTGGGTAAAAAAGATTTTTTTATCAGTAACCAAACATGCTCAAGGAATAAAATTAAATCTTGGAAATTGGTCAAATTTTTATTTTTCAGTTATAATTTTTGAAAGATGCATGATTTCATAAATATCCAAAATGCATAGAATTTCAAGACTTAACGTTGTGCGCTTAATTGTATATATTGTCCCTCGAACGCAAGTCTCCTCGACATGGCATGCGGCATTGCAACGTGACATTCATCCCACTATTTGCACGCGACTTGAGGTGTACCAGGTAATGTAGGCGAGCGCACCTGGTAATTTTTATACCAGTGGATAACTTTCAAAATTCTGTACATTTAGTATATTTACGAAATTTGTATAGTTAGGAAATTACGTATATTTTGCTCAGAATTTATAGCCGAAAAACGATTTAGCTGATTTTACCCCTTAAATATATTTGGCTGATAAAAAAAATACGTATTGAATATTTTTATCTCTTTTACAAACCATATCTAAGTTTCATTAAAATCAGATAGGGACAGCTGGAAACCTTTTCCTGTTAATATCTTTTACTTTTTTTATGTATTGAGTTTTGAATATGACCTTGAATTTTTATAATCTTATATTTTTTTTAAATAGAAATTGAAGGAACATCAAATAAAACTATATAAAAAGATATTAAGCGATATTGGGTCTAAGTCGATGCCAAGATATTTACAATAAGAATTTGTATATAAAATATCTAAATTTGTGTGTGCAAGTAATTTCAGGTCTTCAAGTTAAATGAATTATCCTATGTATATAAGATGCTAGATCTCGGTAAAGTGACAATTTTGATTAAGAAACCTTCAATTGGTTGAACGCTGTTTGGTTCACTGTTTTTCTATAAAATTAGATTTCTATAAAATTAGATTAGAATTTCAAAAATAATGTTTTTAAATTTTGCTCTGTTTATTTTATTATAACAAATGTTCAAAATGACGATCTACAATCTCATTATAAACATTGCATCTACTGTGAATTGACTAAGGCACTTTCTAGAAATTCCGAGGGTATTGACTATTGAGAATTACGTCACATGCATTTATTATCCTATTGATAAGCTCATTTTGAATGTCGATAGAGATTATGTATATTAAACTCTTTATAAGGAATGCGCAATCATCAACAGTGTTCTACGAAACTTAGCGTCTTAAAGAAGCATCGTCGAATATGAGTTATTTAAAAAAATATAGTTTAATTTAACGACAGATATCACATATACATTTCTTTGAGTTTGTCGCAACTCTCCAAAAACACTCTATATATACTCACACAACATAGTTCTCCAAGGGACGTCCTAAAGATGTCTAAAGGATGCCCTACACAAAAAACGAAAGAACCATTTTGCTAAAATATCTGAAAATTCAGATGGATACAGATCTGAAAATAATTTTGTTGGACAAAATAATTATGTAAGACGCTCAAACTACTCGTATAAGTTACTCGAATGTCAAAAATTTTTGCAGCATTGCTCATGATGCTTGAATTTCCTACGTAATTATTTTGATTGAATTTTAAGGTATTTTAACAAAATCGATCTCTCCGTGTACATCCTTTAGAGAACCTCGGAGAACTTGGAACAATGTGATAGGCATTGATAAATTATCATTTCATGGAAGAAAAGCTTGATCTGTGAATCGATGCTACGAACTATTAAATACCCAGTAAAAGTATATATATATATAGTGTTTGAGATTACATCAATTAAAAATTTGATTAAAAATGTGAAGAAACGCTGCCGAATAATGCTTGATAACGACATAGATTAGATTTCGTATTAATAATAAGTAAAAACATGAGAGCAATCTTTCAAATCATATATAATTTTTTTCCAGGCTGCTGTATGGAAGTAATCGATCACACGCTCTTCTGACTGACTGTACATCCTATTTTTTATATTAATTCTCCTTTCATATTACAAGTACTAGCAGCAAAAATAATATTAATTACATTTTACTTCAGAGATTTTGAACGAACAAGAAAAGTAATTTTATTTATAAAAAATTTTAGATAAGAATTGTGCAGAAGAATTCTTATTTAAATGCTATATGTATATTATCTGTACTTTTACCTTGATATATCTCATACCTCTTGTTTCTTATCAGTGTTAAAGAGCAGAAATTGTCAAATATTTTTTAAGTATATTTTGTTTATGTTATGTTGAAAAATTTTTATCTTTGCACGATTTATTGAAAATTTTGTTAAAAATTAAGAAAACACACATCACATCACAATTTATTAATAAACACACAACACTTCATGAGCAGGAAAGATTTATCACATATAGCACTGTTCAACATTGTTAACGCTACGAAAACAAAGTTTCGCGACGATGAAAAAATGTACACGACCGAAACTCTTCGCATGATGGTTCACGCTATATTGAGGGAAATGTCACGAATAGAGACTATTGTTCATTACTGCGCCCGCGCCGCGTCGTGATGCCGACGTCGACGCGACGACGCATTGCACTATACTGCTTACCCATTGGAACAGCTGGCTTACACAACATGCAATATTTTTATTAGCTTTTGGCGCACAAGTTTTTTCGTATCTAAAACTAGTTGCATGTGATGTTGAGAACATTCGACATGACGTTTTCGGATCAATAAAATGCATCATGGAATATTTTTGTTAAATATCAGAACATATGTTTAAAAAAATTTGAAAAGAAAAAAAAATTACCATATTCTCAATTAATATGAAAAAAACATTAAGTATTTTCTTGTTGACAATTATATTTATCGTTATTGGTGTAAGGTAGATACATTGAATACTGAACGAAAAATTCGAACTAAGGTATCTTTGAATTGAATGTAAAATATTAAACGAACAATTAGAACTGTGATTATTCTTATTGAGAAAAAAATTAAGAAATTAATATTTTATTATATTTACACTGTAAAAAGTAATGTGTTTTATTCTTGTCCCCAATGTTTTAAACACTTAAAGATGTTTTAATTTTAAACTTTTTTAATAGACAAAATACTACGTGTTTGGATTTAAAACACTATGCGTTTTAAATCCAAACACATAGTGTTTTGTCTATTTAAAAAGTTTAAAACTAAAACATCTTTAAGTGTTTAAAAAATGGAGACAAGAATAAAACATTTTAACATCTTAAAATTAAACACTTCTTTTTTCAGTGTATCTGTATAGTACTGGAATCTCTCAAATAAATAATAAAATAAAATAAAGATTAACAGCAGTAAACTACACTCATAGAGAAAAATATAGTTTTGACAACTACTAAATTAACAACTCTAATCATTTAAGCACTTGTAACTAGTTTTACAAAGTAATAAGAACTAAAGTAGTACTGAATACTATATTTTTATAGTATTATACTATATTTTATAATATTATAATACTATATTTTTATAGTACTCGGAGCTACTTTAGTTCTTATTACTTTTTAAAACTGGTTGCAAGTATTTAAATTTTAGAGTTGTACTTTATAATTGCCACAACTATATTTTTTTTCTCTCAGTATAAATATTAAAATTTTTAATTTAAAATTTTACTTTATTATTATATTTAATTATAAAATGTAAAAATGTCAAATTATATTTATATAACAATAAATTAAGGTTAAATATTTTGATGTTTTAAATTAATAAGTTTTACCCATATACATATGTATAGTTATTGACATGAATAATTAAAAAAAGAAAAAAGTCTTGTATATTTATAGAAAACATTCATTGAACATCTATTTTACATATGATGTCTATCTATTTTTAAATATAATTATTTAGAAATAAAAAATGATTTTATATTAATATGCTAAAGAAAATATATTCTAGTCGGTAACAAATTATTAACTTATTTTGCAATTTTACATTAACGATAGAGTATTAAATTAAAAAAGCTGAAATACTGATGATACGAAACAATAGGATAACTCCAGCAAATACGCCGCGCTAGGATTTACGCCGCAGAAGTCAGAAAAAATAGAAGGAGTAGGGGTAATTTTCCCGTAACTACTCTGTTACATGCCTTTATGTTATATTAGTATAGTGTTACGATTTCAGTTTCTTACTGTTAATATTAATGAAATTATTGTGAGTTGAATCGATTTGTCACTGTGTTAAGTAGCACCATCATAAATTATAATCTACATAAAATGATTACTGTAGGACATGTAAAAGACTTAGTGGTTATTTCGTGATACATGAGTATAGAGGAATAGTAAAGCATGTTGTATAACAAAATATAAGTACTTCGCTCTTGCATTGTTTAGTTTGTTGTCTTGTATATCCCACCTATTTGGGATATATGGTATTTTTAGCGGGCGAGATTTATGCCCAAAGCATACAAAGTGCGCAGATTGAATTCAATGCACTAAATGCAATAAACGCATTACATGAAATATGTACCTCATGTCATAGTACTTGTAATACATGTGGGAAGATTGTAATTGTTATTTATTACTTCGTATATATATTTTTCATTCTTATTCCTTGATAAAACTTTATAAATGCATTTTATAAGTTATTGTGTTATTTTACGTCTTATTTATATCCATTATTTGTAAATTTTTCATGAGCCCCCCCGTACATATCCCTCCTCCCCCTGTGAGTAGCTATCCCATTTCTATGGGATAGACGGCAAAAATGCAAGGATATTTAAAAAAGTTTATTTTTTAATACGAAATATAAATATTTCAGATTTCTAATATTTTTTTCGTAATAATAGACAGTACAAAGTTTTTACTGATATAGTTCGTTTACTTTAAACATAGTAAATAATATTTAATAAATTAAGTTTTTGATAGGGGGGTGCAGCGTATATAACGGAGTTACCTTGTTTTAACTTCTTTAAATTAATATGAGATTATCAGATAAATATTGAACATGTCGAAACGCTGAAGTGTGTGTGTATCTATGGCCGTATTCATATTCGGTTTTTATAATAGTTTTTATAATAGTTTAAAATCATCTTAAATAATGTTTTAAAATGCTAATATCGCTCTGTAATTAGCTTATGATATCTTAAGACTGTACTTAATACGGTCTTAAATATGAGAACTGATTTTAAATGTCGGTCTATATGCTACATTTTACACTAAATAAAATAAATATATCCAAAAACTGTAAAATATTCTCACAGTCTCTGTTCATTCTTTGTATCTTAAAAAATGGCACTTATCGTATCTTAAAAGAGTTACATGGAATAAATATATATATATATATATATATATATATTTAAAGAGATTTACTTATTCAAATATATGCGTGTATCAAAAAGTTTCAAGTAAACTGATATACGAAAGCTGTTTACTGCAACATTGAACACAATCATTGACGACTTGGCGAACATAGAAAAAGAATGTATATTGCAGTTTGACATAAGAAAATTATCCTTTTAGAAGAAAGGCACTACTTGTGTTGTAATTGTGTAGATTACAAATTTTCTCCACATGTCATTCTTACGCATCTATATGAATAGATGTAAAATATGCAAGGAATTTTTAGTCATATTTCTAATATTTAAATAATTTTGCAAATTACTAAATTATATTAAACTTATGCGTAAATTGTAGTACTTATTTTTTGCACTTATTTTATGGACAAGCAAGAAGCGATATATCGAAAAATATGATTGGTTCAATAAATATAGAAGATGATGGAGAAGGGAGAATGTAAAAATCGTTTCTCAGCACAGAAGTATTTTGACAGTCGTGAGAAGATGAACTTCGTTGGAGAGAGATATTATAAACTCAATCGACATCTCTTGCTGTTAGTTGGCTTATGGCCATATGAAAATTCTATCTACAAGTATTGTCAAATGATATTTTGTAACATTCTTATAATATTCACGATGATTTGTCAGGTAAGAATATTATGCAAAATTCCACATGAAAAAAATCTGCTATTATCACTAAATATCATCTGTCTCATTTAATCATAATATGTTATACCTATATAAAAAATTATTATTCCGTTAATAAGATCTACAAATACAAAGACTATTCGCTTGAAAAATTTTCTGATAATTACCAATTTATCGAAATTCATGGTTTTAGATTACGAAATTGTTAACATTGAAACGAAATGTTGATGTTATGCTGAGACTTCTTTCTTTTACTGTGCTTTGCATAATTTATATTATAAAATATCAAACGTTCTGTATTATCGCTAGAAAGGTTAGTTGATAGTGCATTGCAATCTCTATTACTTTTTTTTATTTTTAAATGTTATATTGGAAAAGAAATCGTTAAAATAAACAAGCATTTTCCTGATTATCATAAAACAAAATAATTTATTAAACATTGGTCCACTCTATTTTATAATACACATTTTATTCTCAGAGTCGAATTAACACTAAAGGCTAACTTAAACTATGTCTAGGGGCGGCAAGTTTAGGGGACCGATATTTTTTTGAAAATATTTGTAAAAAGTAGCCACTTTTTCAGACGCAATAATTGAGAAGATTGTCCATCCATTGACGATCATTAAAATCTAGTTGAGGTTTCGCAGTCTTCGTGCCAATTTCGTTATACTAAAAGAAATTTGAGAGAGATTATGCCAGCTTTTTTCGTACAATCATTGATTATACACGGAGAAAATTTTATATTTAAAATTACTATAATGTGGTAGTAGCTGCGGTCTTCATGTAAATTATAAGTTTAAATGCTATAGTTATTTTTTTAAAAACAATAATATAACGTAATTTTTACACTTTTTATAGTAAAAATTTTTTATTACAAAATCAAATATACCTAGCAAATTTTGTTTGCGTACCATAGTAAAAATTAACTATTTTCATGTTAGAATATGGTTTAACAAAATAATTACTTTATTTATGTAATAAAAATTAGTATTACCATAGTAAAAGTTAAGTCGGAATCATGTTGTGAGAGTCCATCGAAAATACAAGTTATAATATACATAGTAAAGTGTAATTTAAAATTGTATTAAAACTTAATATAAAATTTTTTCCGTGTATATAGAATGAAATGAATAGGTTTGCGATAAATGAGTTTCCTATTAAAAAAAAAGCGCGTAAAGTTCTTTCTATTATAGTAAATAAAATGTGTAATAATTTTGAAACTTCTAAGTATATTATGGAAACATTGTGCAAAAAAGTTAAACTAGTAAAATTTTTATACAGAAACTTTTTTTTTGTTGTTCGTTGCGAACGCAGACTTGCAACAATTGAGGATCTGAGTTTGAGGGTTAAATAGGGGCGGCAACGATTGAAGTGCCTCAGAGCGGCAAAAATTTAATTCAACCCTGTTTATAGGGAATGAAAGAGTTACTGTTCCGTATTTTTTATAACAACAATTTGATAATGACGTTACAATTTTTATAACTATAATGATAACTAACTGAACGCTGAAATTGCGCTAAGGTTGAGAAAGTCACTTTCAAAAGTAACTTACATTATTATGCATTTATTTGCTGAAAAAAGTAATTTGTAACAAGTAACAAGTAACGTTACCTCATTACAAATAACGACTAAAAAGTAACGAGTTACAAATACCGAATTAATTGTTTGAGTAACGAGTGACTTTTCCAACTCGTTATAAATAACGATCGAGTGACTTTACAACTGATGTTGCCGTTACAGTCATAAAAAAATTTGTCATTGCCAAATCGTTATAATAGAGTATAACGATAAGAAATGTAACAGCGTTAGAAGTATTATAACTAGTTACTTCCATTTCCTGCTTGCTTATTCCATCTGACATCAACAGATATGGTAGTGTCTTTTTCACTAAATATACTTATTTATCTATTATATTTATATTTTATTTCCACACGATATTAATAACACATAGTGTGATGTAAATTTACAAGTTCTTTTTAATTTTTTACTTTGGTTTGTCACATTTTTTACTAATGTATAACAAATCATTATAATAAAAATTGGAAATATATTTTAACATTTGTTCCAAAAAACGATTAGAAAAGAGTTAAAAAATGGCTTCAATTGACTCCAAATCAACATCTAAAAAACTAATTCTATAATTTTCCTCGAAGTATATGAAGAAAAAACATTTGCATTGACAGAAAGTATATACAAGGAAAACTAATAATAATAATCAATAAAATAGGTTTAAAACCAAATTGAGCTCTCGAGATATTTAATAAAAATAATAAACAATAAATTAACGAACGATTGAGAGCTAGAAATAGACGCAGTTATTGAATGCGTAAAATAACAAAATATATTCAAAGCAAGATCTTACATTAAATCGCAAGAAATTGCAAGAAATCGCAAGAAATTATTACGACATTGAGTTATGTGAAATTTCTTGCGATTTAATGTAAGATCTTGCTTTGAATATATTTTGTTATTTTACACATTCAATAATTGCGCCTATTTCTGGTTCTCAATCGCCCGTTAATTTATTGTTTATTATTTTTATTAAATAATAATAATATCATGCAATATTCATAATTCAGATAGTGCATTTTAAAATGTATTATATGTAGAAAAAGTTAAAAATAAATATGTTATTTCTTTGTATTTATGATCACATAATAAATTATTATACTTTTATATTATATTTTGGCTATTTTTGGATTCCCTCCTTTATCCAATCATTTAAGTTTATTCTTATACAATTCTTTGCGAATAGATAAAGTATCTCATGGATCGTGTAGAAGAAGATTGGAATATGCTTAAAGATAAAAAAGAATTAGAGATCATAGAGAGATATACTTGCATTGGCAGTATGTGTACTTTGATTTTGACAAGTAAGAGATAGATACGTATACACAACATAGCGGCTTTTTGAATAAAATTATATTAAAACTTTTTTATGCAGTACTGGGTTTTGTAGCTACGTTAAGTTGTTCTTTCTTACCGTTGATACCAAGCATCCTCGATATTGTTATACCATTGAATGTTTCGCGTCCACGGCAACTTCTATTTCCGGGAGAGTACTTTGTCGACCAGCAAAAATTTTTTTATGTGATTTTATTGCAAGTAGACGTTACTATGGGTTTAATAATTACTACTTTGATAGCCACGGAAACGTTGTATGTAACATATATACAACATGTTTGTGGAATGTTTCAAATTGCCAGGTAACAAAATAAAGAAAGATTGAGTAAACGTCATAATCATATAAATTGTTTAATTTTATTTTTATTATGCATTCAATACTTTATTTTATTTTAATTTTAATTTTTTCAATTAATTGATATGCTATTAATTTTATTATATTGCTGTTTATACAGTTATCGAATGGACCAAGCATTTAATGACAAGCTTTTTATACAAGGATACACATCTGAAAAACAAGCAATTATTATTTGCAAACGGATAATTGAGGCTGTACACATTCATAAAAGAGCTCTCGAGTCGGTATAACGCATTTCGTTTATAGTAAATGGAAAAATATTTGATTGGACGATTAATACATTGTAAAGTATTGAATCTTTGTCAGATAATATTCATATCACAAGATTTAAAAAATTTCCCAAAAATTTATGCAGAGTATAAGAAGGGTGGGAAGAAACGGAAATTGCAAACATTTGTCTAGCTGGTCATTTTTACATAACAAAAATTTAATTAATTAATTATATAATAATTTGCTCTTTATACATCTTAAAAAAATCTTTAGCTTATTTATTTAGCCAAAAAAAGTTTTCTACGGAAGCTAAGTAGGTTCCTCTACATGTTAATAATAACTGATTTGGAAAATCATAGAATCAAGTGCATAGAATTTATACGCTATTTATGCACTCTGATATTAGAATAATTTCAATTTTTTGCGCAATCTTCCTTAAGATATTTCTTGCTTAAAAATAATAATATCCATTTCTAAGTCGTTTAAAATTGCAAAATTTATTATAGCTATGCGAAATATATCTTTGATTTATACGCTATTATATCTCAGTAATTTTTACATTGCAACCCTTATTTCTCTCTTAAAGCCAAAGACGTAATTGTCATAAATTTTTTTGAAGGAGTAAAATCAAAATGACTATAAATATAAATGCGCATAAATTGTAGATTAATTGTATTAAAAATTTAATTATATATTTACCGAATTAACGATCTTTTCCATTTTAAAGAAATTTGATAATAAATTTTTATATCTCTCTGATGTTAAGAGAGGTCTCTTAAAAGTTGCAGAAAAATATTACAATATTACTATATATACAAAATATTTCAATATTACTGAGAAATAATAACGCAATAATCAAGGATATATTTTGCAAAATTAAATAATGTGCTTTTGCAGTTTTAAACGACGTAAAGAAACAAATATTGTTGTATAATCCAAAAAAATATCAAAGGATGTAGCATAAAATCGAAATTATACTTTGATATTTGAGCATAAATCCTATGTATTTAATTTTGCGAATTAGTTGTTATTAATACGTGGAGAAGAGAGGCTCACTGACAGCTTACTTATTCCGACCCGCCACAGAAAAAAAAAATTTTTTTTATTGAATAAAATTAGCGTAAAATTTTTTACTTGTGGATTATAACGCGCGTAAATAGCATATTATTATATAATTTATTTATTCAATTTTGGTTAAGTGAAGAAGCCAACTAAGTAGACATAAATTTTAACGATGCAACAGTAGTTAATCTTTGTTCAAGGTTTTCCGAATTTCTATGGTCTACTTTGGGAATATCATATAGCATTCTCCTTCTAATCGGTATTGCATCTCTAATCATGAATCTTTTCTGCGTGAGTTATACTTCTTTAACTATTTCATATATCGAGATTTTTCAAAATATTGATTATTAATATATACACATGTATATTAATATATTAATATATTATATAATATATTAATATAATTGCATAAAAATACTAAAAAATACAAATTTATTTTCTATAAGAATTTATTATCAATGTGTTTAGCTAATATTTAGGTATTTCTAAACTTCTGTAAACATTGCTCATTTTTTTACAGCTTTTTCAAGCAGTTCTATTTTCAAAGAAAGTTAATGAAATCGTGTTGATAGTTTTTTTTATATTTGGTCACATTATTTATTTATTTGTGGGTAACTATCTTGGCCAAATTTTAATAGATCATAGCACAGATATCTTTCAAAACATGTAAGTACACACAACGCTTTTAAATGTTTCAGAATTTTAAAAGTTTATAAAAATTTTTTTAATAATATCTATAAACACCAATTTTATTTAATTCTTATTACATATTATAATGATAACACAATTAACATACACTTTGATTATCAAGCTAATTTCGACATTGGGATTAATAAATTAAGTGTTATTTTTATTGTCTTTTTTAATGTCTTAATATTGTTTATATTATTTCTTTAATGTATTAAATACTTAGTAAAATCATTTTTAAACAGATGAATAAAATCGTTATTCTTAAGTGATGGAACTCTTACGAATCTTATATATTACCCAATTATGGATGGCAATTAAAATATTAAAATGATGACAACATTGCATTTACATATTAATATAATACTATACTAACAATGTTAATTAATTATCTTGATATACTATCTATACTAATTATTTATATTTTTTATGGTAAATTTGACATTATTAACAACAGTTACGAATATATAGGGGAAAGTTGCTGAATGCGTACTGGTCACCTAAATCGTACCTCGTTGATATTTCATATTATTACGTAATATAAGCAACATTTAATGATAAAAATATGAACTAAATGAAAAATGAGTAATGTAGACAAAAATTCAACAGGCTATACCTTATTTTGTGCGTGCAAACAACATTTTAAAAAATCAGATATAACAAATGTTAATTTTTGATCAATTTATATAGCCGATAGTAATGTAATGATATAATTTTATTCTGAATTGTTATATTTTCACAAAAGAAAGTTTATTGTAGAATATTTTACATTCATTGATATACATATTTACATCCATTACAAAGATTAAATAAATATTTTTATAAAATCGATTAAGTTTCCTAAATCGTACCACCTCTTATATATGGCTTCATTCGGAATCGCAGCCTTTTAGGTTATGGTGCCTCGGATGCATCATTTTGTCTTTGCTTTGGAACAACATAAAAGATAAAACAATCATGATGCATCCGAGCAATGTTTCCAAACACCTGTATAAGAATAATTAGAAATAATATTATATTTTGTCAATTTTAAAGACGGTACGATTTGGGATACTTACAGGTACGATTTAGGCGACCGGTTGCCTAAATCGGACCTTTTGCAGCATGTTGCAAAAAGACTCCCAGTGAATTAATTTGATATTGATAGAAGATAAAACGTGTAATAATAGGTACTTGAAATATCAAAGTACAATTTCTAATCTTCATTTGCACACAAATCAGTTCTAAATGAGAAATATAATAAAAAATACGTTAAGTGGTACGCATTCAGCAACTTTCCCCTACATACTTAAAAACACTTAAAATAATTCCCTATCGTCCTAATGATATGATAATGACACAAGCTGTATCTATGATGTCATAAATGATGAAAACTAATACCTAGATAAACTTTTAGATACATCACACGATGGCAAGGCGCGCCTATACAAGCACAAAAATTATTGCCAATTATAATGCAAAGAAGCTTGAGAAGTTGCAAAATGGTTGTGGGCGGAATGTTTGTTCCATCATTGGAAGGCTTTGCAGCGGTAAATGCAATGCCAGTACGGCGTATTAAATTTTTAGAGACAATCGAATTAATTTCAGTACCTCACATTAACGTTTAAAGCTTTAACTTTATTCTTTGATTTATATATTTAAAATTTTCTTGCAAAAGTTACATTTATAACAATCTGCTCTTTTGTGAGTACTTATATGTAAATTAATTTTTAATGTTTTATACTAAGTTAAAAAAAATTAAATAAAAATTAATAATATTTAATCTTTTTTTATAACACATAATTTTGAATTTCAGCTTATGAGCACGACTCTGTCGTACTTTACAGTACTCTGGTCTGTACACAAATAATGTTATTAAAAAAAATTTATAACATAAATTGTAGTTAATTTTAAATTAATAGATAAAATACCTAATGAAATACTAGAAACATTTTAATTTGTTAAATTTTGTGAAAAATGTAAAATTTTTTACTAAAATATGCAATTAAATATTAATTAATAAGTTCAGATTTTTCTTCCTAATTTTTGTTATATTGTTGTTAACTGATTAAAATTAATAAAAATTGTTAACCAATAGTAAAAATAATGGAATTATGATATTAATAACTTAATAATATTCATTTAACGTATGTGTGTCAATTAGTGCGTTAATAGGTTGGATATTTTTACAATTAAATGTTGATATATAAATATATTATTTGATTAAATCGTAAATCTTTTAGAATATATTGTTTAAGTTTTTTTATGATAAAAGAATTGTATAAAATATTTCTTATATAGATGAATTTTAATATTGATGCTTTTGTATTGTAATATAAATATTGAGATATGAAGATTCATGTATAATAGCATTGTAACAAATTTTTTTATCTAAGATAATTCACGCAAACGTAAAAAATTTCAATTGAAATATCACAATGCCTCTTTCGCCATCCGATGCCTAAGTTTATTAACTCTTATGAAATAACATTGCCCTATCTATTACGCTTGCGCGTAGTAAAGGAGGAGAAACATAAAATATTGATATGTACTACGCACTCAAAATTATGATGATTTATTTTCTATTACTCACCATTATTATTCTTAATAGGCATATTTGTGAGTAGATATAGTTCTTCTCTGGACGAATAACACATTCTTACTTCTTGTTATTATCTTATCTCTCTATTTGCATAAATAAGCATTCGAGGAATTTCAAATTGTAAATATATATCGTTATCTCAATTATACGTATAGCAGACACATTACAGAGAAGTCTAGAAAACGAAAAAATAATTATGAAAAGTAGTGTAAAAAAGAAGAAAATGTTTGTAGATAGTATTAAACAGTGGCTATATGTTCAGTATTGTCTATATGACAGTAACGTGTGAACTATCGTCTGAAATGGAGTTTCCTGAAGAACAATATTTTAAATTAAATCGTATTTTGTTATCGATAATTGGTCTTTGGCCATATGATAATTTCCAAGCCAGATATATCCGTTTCATATTATCCTTATTATTAATGATATCGTTTACAAGCACTCAGGTATCTGTAATATATAATTACTTTATTTACATTTTTAATATACGATTTTATATATCGTAAATCTTCTTATGTGACAGTTTAAGTTATAAAGTTACGAAATCGATCAATTTTTTATTATTTTGTTGAATATCTTACTGATATTGTATTTTCTTCTCTCTTATACTTTGTAAAGTCAATTATTATATGAATCATCACGTGACATAATTTTTGCAGCCGATAAAATTATTTGTTTCGGAATACAGTTTTGACCTTTTTTTAGATATATTTTCTTATAACATCATTTTTGTAATGTGCTCTATAAAGTATATCACATTTTATGCCGTCTTAAAAAATGTAAGTTCAAGAGCAATTTAATAAGAAATAAGATATTATATATAACAATAATACTTATTATATTTACTAGTAGATTAAAGAAATTCTAGAACGTGTTCGGAATGATAGGAGTGTTTTGACAGATAATCAAGAAATCAAGATAATATGTAAACAGGAAAGCATCGGAAAATTATTTACAATATTTATAATAAGTAAATGTCAAACAAATAAAATCAATTATTTATGAAGGTATTAAAAATAATTTCATAAATATAATTGATTTTATTATAATTGATTTTATTATAATTGTTTTAATAAAACGAGAAATACATATACATATATGTGTACGTGCGTACGTGCGTGCGTGCGTGCGTGCGTGCGGGTGTGTATGAGCGCATATATATAGGGTATTTCATTATGAAACCGACATGCTTTGCCAGCGTATTCAGGTGATCATTCTAAGCAACAGTTCATGAACATTTTACACCGTTAGTTGATTCGGTTTCGTTTGCGATATGAGCACTTTTGTTGCATAAGACATAATCAAAATTTCGATTTCTACGTAATAGTCATTTGTTTTATTGATATGAAATCACATTAAATTATAATTATTATATTGACACTCAATAGAAACTCGTTCACGTATTATTTAAATTGTTTATTACGGTACTGTAAAAGTGCTGTGATGTCCATGGTTCCAGTGTAATTAGTAAACATTAGTAAACCGTGTAGAAATTTGTTAGGGATTTCACTATGTAACATATTTCTGACAAGGCCCTTATCGGGATTTGGTAGGAATGCCATAAGTAAGGCTTCCTTATTTATATCTGATGAGACCCTTATCGGGATTTGATAGGGATGTATTAATTTTATAAATACTTATTTATTAGGGCTAACTTATAAAGGCCTGGAAAGGATTTATTAGGGATTCCATAAGTAAGGCTTTCTTGATGGTCCTTATCGGGATTTGATAAGGACGTATCTATTTTATAAATATTTATTTATTAAGGCTAACTTATAGGTGCTTGGAAAGGATTTATTAGGGATGCCATATTAGTATGTTATTCTCCAGACAAAAATAAGCGACACGTATTTTTTTTATATGTGCCTATACGCACTTTTAAAGGATAAAACATTCCTTGGAAAAAAATTAATTTTTCTCTTTCGAAGCGAATATCACCGGAACTGTAAGAGGTAGAAAAAAATTTTCTAAAAGAGAAAAACTAATTTTTTTCCTAAAGGATGTTTCATCCCCTAAAAGTGCGTATGGGCACGTACAAAAAAATACTGACTGGATATTCAGTTAAATTGCACAAATTTCTATCAGGATTATATTGACAGATATATCACAACTATACGTTCATTAACATTCGTGGATCATCGAAGTAGCAGTTTCCATACGATTACATAGGTCAAGCAACGCGAATGGTGGTTTGCATTCGGATGGGTGAATTATTTCAAATTAACATAAAATTAATTCCCGTAATATTTCCTCATAAGCCCTGATAATTTTTCCTTACAGGGCCCTGATAAATTTTCTTTACACGGCCCTGATAGTTTTTTCTTATAGAGCCCTGATAGTTTTTCCTTATAGGACCCTGATAACTTTTCCTTACAAGGCCCTGATAATTTTTCCTTATAAAAGCCCTAATAATTTTTCCTTATAGGGCTATGATAATTTTTCCTTATAGAGCCCCGATAATTTTTTCTTATAGGGGCCTGGTAAACAATTTGTTACATGCCATGTAGGGCCCAAGTAATCTGCCCTAATAGGCCCCGATAAATTTTAGGGTATACTTATAAGGCCCTTTTGTAAGCCCTAACAATTTTCTACACGGATAATGTCATGACGAATGCTGCAACTTTTATTATCGCCTACTAATTGTTCTGTCATGTTTCTTCTCCTATTTTTCTCACCAAGAATTCGGACATCTTAAGGTGCATTCACATGCAAGCGTCAAACATCAAGCAGCAGAAACACTAACCAATCAGCTGGATGATACGAACAGTGGTGTAACAAATATTTTTTACGCCACTGTAAAAATCGTCTCGTTGATTGCTGCTTCCGCTGCTTGACGCTTGACACTTGAATGCACCTTTACGTGTTTATGCAGTACCTCTGATGCATTAGCCGCTTGGGAACGAAACCGAATCAACCAGTGATATACACATAAACGCTTTTATCTTAAATTGATCATTTAAATACGCTAGGGAAGCTTGTGGGTTTCGTGACGAGACACTCTGTATTGGAAACAAATTTTACATTATTTATTATATTTTAATTAAGATTAATAACTGATACAATATATATAATTCTACAACTTTAGAATTTATTTATAAAGAAGTAATGTTATGTAATTGAATGATACTTATGACTAATATTATGATTCCAGTTTTGGTTTACACCGTAATTTTTTTCTACATTTTTATGCAATATATCTCAATCTTATTCGATATTGTAATGCCTTTAAATGAATCTCGTCCACGCAAACTGTTATTTCCAATGGAATATTTTATTGATCAGCAGAAGTACTTTTATGTCATAACAATACATGTAGCTATGGGACTACTTTTTTTAGCGACTAGTGGTGTAGCTACAGAAACGTTCTCATTAGTAAACGCATTACACGCTTTCGCGTTATTTAAAATCGCTAAGTAAACACTTTGGCATGTACCAATTCTTTTCTTAAAAATAATTGTGCTTCTTTAATTTCTTTGGTATACATCGTAATTCATTCATATTTATATTAAATTTTTTAAAGTATTGTATTTTTTAATTAATATTCTCTTCTCTTTTTTGTTGAATTAAGTTAACATATTTTTTATGATTATGATTAAGATTCCACAACTTTAAAGTATTGTTAAAAATTATATATAATTTTAATATATTAAATTTATATTGTACGAGTACTTGTACAATGTTATATGCATTAATGTAATAATTGAATTTTTCTAGTTATCGTATGAAAAATATATTAAGCGGAATTAATCCACAGAAGAAGATAACTGAAAAATATGCCATATCTCATAATAGAATAATTGCTGCAGTGGACTTCCATATAAGAGCGATCGAGTTAGTATTTTAACTTTAAATTTGAAAAATATAACTCTTACTAAATTATTAAGTTGGAGTTTAGAAGAAGTGATTGCTTATATCATAATTGTAGATATACATTGACTAATATAATATTCATTTCAAATTATTTATCTATCGAATATAGTTTCGCATATATGGAAGAATGAATTTATTAAATAATAATGTTTGAAATGATGTTTTAAAAAATTATGCTTTTTAATTAATTTGTTGAAGGAATAATAATATAAAATATTTTATTTTGTAAGATTTTCTGATTTATTGAAAACAAGTTTTGGACAAATATATTTAATCTTATTTGTGATGGGTGTATGTTCGGCGAGCATCAATTTTCTTAATGTGAGTAACGTAACATTTGAAGCATAATGATTTATTTAATCATTTTTATAATTTTTTTATAATTTTTTTGAAAATTATCTATTATATTTGAAATTATCAATTTCATATAATTAACGCGCTATTGCTTGTAGCTATCTCGGATAATAATGATGGAAAAAGAAATTTTGGAAGTTATTAAATGTGTCTTTTTAATAGTCTTGCATATATTGTATTTCACTTTTGGTAATTATGCTGGACAAGAATTTATAAATTGTGATGTGCATGTCTATCGTACGATGTAAGTTACACAATTGCTATTATTAATTTTTTCACAACAACTTTATATTATTTCGTAAATTATGTAATAGATTACGTGACGTTTACTATTTTATTTATAACTGTACAGATGCGATACTAAATGGTATAATGCCCCGTTAAAAATACAAAAATTGATATTCTTTTTAATACAAAAAACTACAAAATGTTACAAGGTTGATGCCGGTGGTATGTTTAATCCTTGTTTGGAAGGTTTTGCCACAGTAAGAGATCTTATTAAATTAAAACATATATGTGTACGCGTGTGTATGCTCTTGTTACGTGTGCATGTGTGCGTACATATGTGCGTGCGTTGTGTGTGTATGTTTTAATCAATCACTACATGAATTAGTTCAAGAAGTATTTTTTATTTTAGGGTTTGAGTATGTCGATTTCTTATTTTATGGTCCTTCGCTCCATATAATTATAATGTCCAATACTGTGAAACTGTTTTATTATTATTTTGGTAAAAAATAGGTATTAACGTAAATAATATTATTAGCAATATAATTAATAAACTAATAAACAAAATTTGGATTTAAAAAGATGTTTTTTGATTTTCTTAACTGAACTATATATTTTGCCATTTTAGTTCATCAGTGTAGCAATACTTTCTATCTTCTTACTGTAAAGTGTCAATCAATAAAATCGAAATATTATGAATAAATATATATTTCTAAAAAAGACTACTATTGATACACGATTTATATAGTCTATTATTGAAAAATATAGTTTATAAGTAACTTGGCTTGATTTGTTCTTTGTGGCTTGATTACTTATGGTTATTGATTTTTTATTATTTTTAAAAAATATGTGTCAACATAAAACAACAAAAATCAAGTATGATAATATATTCTTAATTATTTCTTTTAATACATTTTAATTGTGCAATTTGCCTCCAATTAAGCACTGAATAAATTTCTTTTTTCGAGAAAATATGCGCAATGATTTGTATGAAATTAATTGCCCTATATATATGAACACAGGAGAGTTATCGTGTTAGCATGTGCGCAATTATAGTTATTTTCAAATTTTATAACAAATATTTTACTGTATATGGTCTAACCTATCAATATTTTATTTTAACCTGCTATATAGATTTTTCAAATTGCAATAAATATAAATTTAATAAGACTTCCAATATTCAGAGTGACTACATTTTTTAATGCTATGACTGACAAAACTATGATCTTCCGATTTGCTATAATTTGTTAGGAAGCATTTAAATTTGAAGATAAGAGATGCCAAAAAATTATTAAAATCTAGTACAAATAACATTAAATTGAACTAAACTGCTTATCTATATACTACAAAGTAGAAAATAGCTAAATATGGGCCAGAGGCTCTATCTTGCTACCTAATAATACTTCTATGTATATAATCTTAAAATACATTTTCCTGTTGTATAAACTACGCGCCGATTACTATTGAACTTGAAACACAATCATAGACTGAAAGTGGAAAAATAATAATTATACAAATTACATTGATCTCGTTTTAACAAAGATGCTAATAAGATTGTTAAAAACACTGTAAAGAATTTATTGCGTAAAATATTTCCAAGCCGGGGTTCTGGCCTTTCTACTATCCTAAGTGAGCGTCTTTTTCGATTCGATCACTAAACATGCTAATATTTACTGGTAGTAATATTTATCGCAATAACCAGTTTGTATAATTACCCATTTTGTTTACATATCTAATGACAACTATGCTGAACAAATTTTCATAAATCACAGTTTTGCTATCCATGAAAATATGAGTACGAATACAAAATAATGCTAACAGAAAGTAGAGATGTCATTAATATTTTCGAATTTAAAATACATGTGAAGATTAAAAGTACACCAAACATCGTAAAAGAATTACATAAAAATATATGTTAATAAAATATATGTAATAAAGAAATAAAGTTTTTTTAAAAAAGTTTTGTATGCTGCAATTTTTATTACGCAATGTAATCAATAGCTTTTTTCTCCTAAAATCAAATTTTGACATTTTTTTTTTAAATAAGTACCGTGATACATAATTTTTGATGAACACTAAAACTTTCAATCTACAATAATTCACGAACGTGATGACTGATGTGAGTATTTATTTTGAAATATCAAGATATTCTTTACTATCTTGATATCGTCGAAATAACACTTTTTATTGCACATGCGTTTGTGAAAACGTCGACAAATACAAAAAATATGTATCACATGCTGAATATATTATGGCAATTTACTTTTTATTATACATTATTTATAATAAAATATAATGATAAATAGACAGTTTCTCCGAAGAAGTGAATCGTACATTTGCTTCTCCCCTTGTTATTATCTTATCTCCTTTTTTATTCAGATATATATAAGCACTTTAAAAATTACTAATTTCTAACTTAACTTCGTATATTAGGCAAATATTACAGAAAAGTTAAGGAAGAGAAAAAATAGTTACGGAAACCATAATGGTATGAGGTAAAAAATTTGTCTATAAGCTACCTATGCTCAGTAATATTCGAACCATCGCATCGTCTGGAATGGAGTTTTCCGAGGAGCGATACTATGGACTGAATCGTATTCTTTTATCCACGATAGGTCTTTGGCCATACGATAATTTTAAACTTAGACGTTTTCGTTTCATATTATCTTTATTGATAATGATGTCATTTCCTGGTACTCAGGTATTATCATATAATTTATGTTATGTTTGTTATATGTCTAGAACTATACAATATTTATTATATATAATTATACAATAATTATTATATCTAGAATTTTACAATGTAGATGTGCAATAGTTATTTACAATGTAGATATACAATAATTATTATATCTAGAATTTTACAATGTAGATGTGCTATGCCTCAAGTGCACACGTTATTTTGACGTCTGCTATAAATATAAGATAAAGAAATAATTATTTCTTTATCTTATATTTCTCTTTTATATTTTTAGTTAATAATTGTTTGTCCATATATATACACATGTATATATACATTATAATATGAAATACTTAGGATTTTACTATTTACTATTATAATCATTTCAGTGGATAAAATTATATATCTCGGAATACAGTTTTGATCTTCTTTTAAAGATATTATCTTACAATATTATTTTTATAATGAGTTGTACAAAGTATATTACATTTTATGCTGTTTACGAAAATGTAAGTTTAAGAAAATTAATCTAATTAAAAATAAATTACCATACCTATATTACAATAATACATACTTCTTTTATTTACTAGTAGATTAAAGAATTCCGGGAACGTGTTCGAAATAATTGGAATGATTTGAAAGATAATCAAGAAATCAAGATTATGTATAAACAAGGACATAATGGAAAATTAATAACGATATTTATAACGAGTAAATATTTAATGAATATTTAATTATGAACTTTTAACAGAATGATTTGTTTGCAATATTGCTAAATTATTGAATAAAAATTATTAAATACTCTAAATACGAGACAAACATTTTGCACTACTTTCGATTAGAAAAATTAATTTTGAATAAAAATATGTTAACATCGATGGATAAAAAGTAACTTAAAAATTAAATTTGATGAAATTCCGTGAAATGTTCTATATTCTAATAACCAATTGTGTTATTTCTAAGATGCAAATAACGCATCAAATTATAAATAAGTAACGTAAATATAAATTAATCGAATTTAATAACTTATATAACAAATAACTTGAGAATTTATATAAAAATACAATAATGCAAAAAATTAATAAAAAATTATATATTGAATTATTATAACATAAAATATATATATGTGTAGCTATATATATAGCTAAATGAATTAATGATATTTTGAATATTTTAGTGGCTGGTTATATCTGCATTTTATTCTATCTTTTTACCCAATATGTTTCAATTTTACTCGATATTGTTGCTCCTTTAAATGTATCTCGTCCACGTGAATTTCTGATTCTTGCTGAATATTTTAACGATCCTGATAAATACTTTTATATTATAACAGTGTATATAGCTATTGGAATGCTTGTTATATTTACTTGTTTCATAGCTACCGAATTATTTGCATTAACAAATGCGTTACATGCATTTGGACTATTTAAAATTGCTAGGTAAGTATATTAAGTCGTTTAAAAATCTCTTTTTGATAAATTTGATAATTTTCTTGTTTTTATTGATACTTCTTTATGCAATATTTTAATTAATATCTTCTGTTTTTGTTAAATTGTAATATTTTATTATTATTTTTATTAATAACTATTTATAAAATGTTATATTTGTTGTACTAAATAGGTTATGTATATTTACTTCCATTTCATATATCTTTTTAATTCAAATATTTGCAATGTGCAATTAATATTTATTGATATAGTTCAAGATTAGAGTTCCTCAAATTTGTGAATTGCGACTTTTTAAATGACAAATGATTTTTTCGATTTATCTAGCTTTAATAAATATTTAAAAACAGAGAAGAAGTTATTTATTATTTATTTACATCATCTTATTTATATTACTTTACTGCTCCTACTTTTTAATTTGTTATTAAATGTAAATTTATAAATTTCTTTTTTAAATGTATAATGTTTTCTATTTCTATTGATGATAGCTTTGACATCGACATTCACGCGAGTTATTTCCAGACGCATGGAATTTGATATTGTAATTTATTTCGGCATTTATATTAATTCCTATTGTCATTAAAAATAATTTCAAAGGAACGTAAGATGTATAAAGTTGTGAAACAGTCGTAGCGCACGCAAGTTTGTACAATTATGTAAAATAGCACAGTGTAATTTATTATTCGACAATTTTTCGTGACCTGTATACTTGAGACTTCTGCTTAGCTGTATTTTGCGCTGCATCCCGTAAGACACTTTCCTCTAGGACCAAACAGACATATTCATCCCTAAGTCGTTTAAAATTGCAAAATTAGACTATCTAACTATGCAAAATATATCTCTGATTTATGTGCTACTATTTCCAAGCAATTTCGATTTTTGCGCTGCTACCCTTAAGGGACTTCCCTCTTGGAGCAAACATAGTAGTATTCGTATCTAAGGGTGAGGTCCCATGCAGCGGATCGTGCGTAAGCGGATTCGCGTATCGCCAATCACAGAATCATTCTCTTAGATCTGTTTGCAAATTTC
>NW_017295969.1:148111-167485 GCF_001594075.2 Trachymyrmex cornetzi
AAATTTCGCAAGCATATCTAAGAGAATGATTCTGTGATTGGCGATACGCGAATCCGCTTACGCACGATCCGCTGCATGGGACCTCACCCTAAGTCATTAACAATTGTAAAGATACATACTTTAATACATTATTGTGCAAAGGGTAAATATACAGTATAACGGACCACCCTCCGATGACCTTGACCTTAACATATGTTGTCAAGGTCATGACCCCGAGTGACCTTCAGAAGGTATTAGTCCGCGGTCGTTCTTTCGTAAAAAGTTGTTAACTAAAAAAGTTTGAAAAATAACATTGTTTTTGCTATACATGCAATATTAATATTACCATTCTACATAGGTTTTGACTTTCAACACGAAGCGACTCTCACCCCCCTCTCCCCCCTGCTTCAGGGGCACACGACTCTCACCCTCGAGTCTCACTCCTCTTCCTCCCCACAAAGGGGCGTACGACTCTCACCTTCGACTTTCACCCCTCCCACCCCTCTGTAAAGAGGCGCATGACTCTTTTCTTCGACTCTCACTCCTCTTCCCCCCCCCCCCCCCCCAGGCGCACGACTCCCAAAGAAAGTTTTGCTACTTAACACAAAAATTCTGTACTTTAAAATAAATGTTCTGCTTTATTATACACTTAAACAAACGCTCGAAAATACGCTTTGATATAATGCTACGACATAACGCAATGATATAATATCTTTTTTCCATTCATTTTGTACAATTTCAGTAGCCATTATTTTAAAAATGTACGCCCCTTTGCTAGGGCGAGGAGGGGTGAGAGTCGTACACCTCTTTGCAGGGGGGAAGGGGTGAGGTCGTGCGCCGCTGAAGCAGGGGAGAAGGGGGGATGAGAGTCGCTTCGTGTTGAAAGTCAAAATCTACGTAGAATGGTATTTAATATTGCATGTATAGCAGAAACAATGCGTTATTTTTCAAACATCTTTTGTTAACAATTTTTTAACGAAGGACGCGGGGTAAAACCTTCTGAAGGTCACTCGGGGTCATGACCTTGACAACATATGTTAAGGTCAAGATCATCGGAGGGTGGTCCATTATACTGTAAAGGTATTTACCATGTAAAAGGGTTTTGGAGAAGGTAAAGGTCAAAGGTACAATAAATCGGTAAATATAATAAGTAGGATTGGTAATATATTCGTTCTATTTCTTAACTTCTTTTTGTTTTGCATAATTAGATAGCGTAATTTTGCAATTTTAAACGATTTAGAGATGAATATGACAATTTTTGCTCTAAGAGGGAAATGCCTTAAGAGATGCAGCGCAAAAATTGAAACTATATGAATATGAAAGCGCATAAATCCTGTGTATTAGATTTTCCAAATCGGTTGTTATTAATACGTGGGGGGGGGGGGCTGACTAACAGCCTACTCAGCCTCACAAAAAAAATTTTTTTAGCTAAACGAAATAAGCGCAAAAATATTTTTGCGAATTTTGAGAGCGCATAAATAGCGCATTATTATATAATTTATTCATTAAGATTTGGTTAAGTGGAAGGGGCAGCTAGACAGACGTATACTTGAAAGTTTCTGCTCTAGAATAGTATCAATAATGCAAGGTTGGCAACGTTACTTCATAAAAATAACTCGTTACCATTACCGTTCTACTTTTTCATAAAAAGTAATTCGTTATTGTTACACGTTATTGATTTCCAAAAGTAACTTGTTACTGTTATCATCATTCAAAATGTAACGTGTCGTTACTTTTTCGTTACTTCTTTTTCTTAAAACTAAAAGAATATATATAACTCTAATCTGAACTTAAACTGAGATATCTAATTAATAAAATGTATTGGGGATTTCGCAGTTTAACTCATTTTTATATTTTTATTAAACATATATCTTTACGTTGATTTGTGTACCACGACTTTAAAGTGCACTGAGTGTATTCTGCAATAAAAAAACGCTATTATATGCAGATTTTGACGGTAAATATTCTGAAAAGAAGTCACAATTCTATTTTTTAGTAGAGAAATAAAGCTCAAATACGGATAAATGTACATATGTATATACCTACGATCTAGTTAGGACTAAAACTTTTACGTGTGGCTATAAATAAAGTAATGATAAAAGTAACTAGTGCAATCATTACCGTTACAACAAAAATGTAACTGCGTTATCATGAACTTTACTCAGAAAATGTGGAGATGTGCGTATTCGTTTTTTTATTTTACAATTTTGATTTGTTCCAATGCGTTAATTATAACTGGGAATATTTTACTTTGATATTTATGTAAACGAGACCGATAAGTTAGTTTTCGGGGATATCCACTGCGCGATAGTTAAGGTTGGCGGACCTGTCCTCATACGACGATATATGTATATGTTCTAACTTATGGTGGAAATATATAAGGTGAAGCAATCTGATAGATGCGCAGTAGGAAAGTGCATATTTGGACATATTTGATTGGCTATTCCAGTATAACCTGCGCTATTATAGGTAGGAAAGTGCATATTCGGACATATTTGATTGGCTATTTCCAGTATTGCTACCGCCATTATGCGTATTGTTTCACCTTATATATTTCCACCATAATTCTAACCGAGACATTCGGAGATATATAATGGCTGCGAAGCTGTACTGTGTAACAACGTGATTATAATAAAGTATCTTGTGAAATCACCAGCCCCGATAATATATCGTAAACCCAACAGAAAAAAATCTACCATCGTTACTCATTTGTTACCGAAAAAAGTAATTTGTAACAGTAATGATGTTACAAGTAACGCGTTACTTGCCAATCCTGCAATAATGATATATAATTTTGATGCATTGAATTCATGATATATAATACATGTATATTAATTAAACGATTGAATTTGTCTAGCTATCGTATGAAACATATATTAAACGGAATTAATCCATATATGTATTTAAATAAAAATGCCATATCTCATAACAGAATAATCGATGCGGTGGATTTCCATAGGAGAGCTATCGAGTTAGTATCTTAAGTTACAAGTTATTGACTATAAATTATTAACTTATCAGTTAAAACTGCCTCATTCGCGGGTAGTATTAGCGAGAGTTCAAAAGTAATTGTTTATATGTATTGTAATTACGAACATATATATTAATCAATATATAATATTCGTGGTAAATATGATTTTGCATGATTAGAATTAAATTTATTTTAAACTAAATCTTAAAATAACATTTTACTAAGTTGTACATTTTAACTGATTTGTTGAAGGAATAATAACGTAAAATGTTTTATTCTATAAGATTTTCTGAGTTATTAAAAGCAAGTTTTGGGCAATCCTATTTAATTATATTTATAATGTGTGTATGTTCAGCAAGTATCAATTTACTTAATGTGAGTAATGTGACATTTATAACATAAAATATTATTTAGCTATAAGTTTTTACAAATTTCCGAAAAAATCTATTATATTTAAAAATCTTAACTTTTTTTCTATAAATGGTGCACTGTAGCTTTCTCGGATACTGATGACAGAAAAAGAAATTTTGGAAATTATTAAATCTGTTGCCTTAATAGGTATGCATATTGCATATTTGACTATAGCTAATTACGTTGGGCAAGAATTTATAAATAGTGACACGCATTTTTATCTTATAATGTAAGTTACACTATATATCACTGAAAAAAGAATCCGATTATAGCTAACTAAATTTTAAGTGAAATAATTTCAACCAAATGCTCAGGTAATGTATAATTAAATATAATTTTATCTTTACAAAACGGTATTATTAACGATAATACTTACTATACAGGGTGTTAGTTAAATATGTTCTCAAACTCAACAGAGCGATTCTTTGTTTATTTCAAGTAAAAAAGTCCATATAAACATGTGTCTTAAACGGCTTAGTTTCCGAATTAAAAAAATTTAAACGTGTAGTAATAATCTGTTTATTTGAAAGAAAAACAACTTGAACTAGTCAAAAATTAGTCAAAAACAGAAAAACAAAAACAGGCTTCAGTTCTTCTGACGAAATAAAACAATTAGATGAATTGTTGAAAATGTCCACCTTGCGCCATGATACATCCATCGAGCCTTCTTCTCAAAGATTGACATACGCTCAAAGATATCAGGTGTGTTACGTATTGCCTCGCATGAAGCAACTAAATGGCAGATATGCCTTGATTCCTCAAATCATTCTCATTCTCAATTGAGGTGGGCATATCTGCCATTTCAAAATTTGTAAACTTAGGCATGGTGAAACTGATTTTGATAGATTGAAATAATTTGGCCCGAAAACGTATGTACAAGCTAACTGACCCGCAGCAACATCAGGACTGAAGTCTATTTTTGATTTTGTGACTTTGACTTTGACTTTGTCACTTTATTTACGGTTGTGCGAATAGTAACTCACATGAAGCAAGGCATATTTATGCAAGAAGATATCTCCAACGCAATTTATTCACAAACATTTGCGAACATTCACCTGTATTTCGGAAACTAAGTCGTTTAGGACACATGTTTATATGGACTTTTTTACTTGAAATAAATCAAAAAATCGCTCTGTTGAGTTTGGGAACATACTTAACTAACACCCTGTATAAATATATGTAAAAGTAAAAATTATGTTTGGTTATGTACTTAAACATTTATTTGAAATTATTTCACTCAACATTTGGTGTTTATGTAACCAGACTCTTTTTTCAATGTATATTTTTAATACTTTATATCTCTTCTTATGTCATATAATGTTATAATTATGTACTATTTAATATTTTGTTTGTTATTATATAGATGCAATGTAGAATGGTACAATGCTCCGTTAAAAATACAAAGATTGATACTCTTTTTGATACAAAAGACTACAAAATGTTATAAAGTTGATGCTGGCGGTATGTTTAACCCCTGTTTGGAAGGTTTGGCCACAGTAAGAAATGTTACTAAATTAATAGAATATACATCTCTCCCTTAATTAATCACATTATTGATAACTATAATATATAAGAAAAATATCTTCTGTTTTAGAGTTTCAATATGTCAGTTTCTTATTTTATGGTCCTTTATTCTATATAATTACTGTGTTTAAAACTACAAAAATTTACTTTATTATTATTTTGAAAAGTCTACTTTATTATTATTTTACAAAAGTAAGGTATTATTATAAATAAAATGTTATAAGTAATAAATCGCAATATAGTTGACGAATAATTAAACAATATTTGAATTAAAAAATATTTTCTGATTTTATAAATTAAATCATTTTGCCTTTTCAGTTTACTATACATATCATGCATTGCTTTCGTAATGTAAATAATAAAATAATAAAATTGAAATGTTATGAATAGTTATATATTTATTTAAAAAACTATTGTTGATATACATATATGATTTACACAATTTATTACATAAATGTATATTCCATAAATGTAAACAATGTACGGTAACTAACTTCTATAATTCATTTTTAATTATTTGTTTTAATATATTTTGATTGTGTAACATGCTTTTGATTAAGACTATGAAGACACTATAAAACTCTCTTTTTGAAAAAAAAAATTCAATATGAATAATCTCTTTAAAACAGATACAAGAGCTCTTAAGTCGATATACATATGTACACGCACTCAATTAAAACTAGTGAGAAACACATTTTATTATTAATATTCATCTACGTCTATACAATACATGCCATGCAAAAAGAAATCTTATTGTGTATTAAACATTATAGTAGTTCTAATAAGTCTTACAAAATACCAATTGTGATTTGCAAATAATTTCACAATTTTCAGGACATTTTATGGTTTAATCTAGCAATATTTTATTTTATCCCGCTACATTAGTTCTATTAATTATTTATTTATTTTGTCTATATAACATAAATATTAATATAATTCAAAGGTCTTTTAACAAATATTGGTCTTTGGCCATATGATAATATCAAAATTAGACGTCTTCGTCGTATATTATCATTATTAATAATTATATCTCTTCCTGGTACTCAGGTATCTATATTATCATATAATTTTTATTTATATTAAGTATATCTAAAATTTTAGAACGCAGACGTGTTTATGTAGTACTTCAATGCAGTAACATTGAGATAATATGAACTTATAATTGTTTCTTTATCAAGTTATTCTTTTTACACTCTCAGTATTTACGTTATTACTCATTACATGTTATAATATATTATATGTTAGGATTTTACTAATCATTTCAGTTGATAAAATTATACAACTCGGAATGCAGTTCTGATCTTCTTTTAAAGATATTATCTTACAATATCATGTTCATAATATGTTCTATAAAGTATATTACATTTTATGCTGTTTACAAAAATGTAAGTTTATTAACAATTAATAGAAAATAAAATACTATACATATATACTATATATTACCATTTACCATATATACTACCATATATTACCAGTATATATTACCAATATTATTTAAAATATTTATACTAGTAGATTATAGAATTCCGAGAACGTGTTCAAAGTAATTGGAATGCTTTAAAGGATAATCAAGAAATTAAGATTATATGTAAACATGGAAATAACGGAAAGTTATTGACGATATTTATAATAAGTAAATGTTAAATGAATATTTAATTATTAAATTTAGGTGGAATTATTTATTTATAATGTTTATAGATTATTGAATAATCTGTCAACATTATAACATATACGGGACGAACATATTGCACAATTCTTGTTAAAAAAACCTAATTAAAAAAAAATGTTAACATTGATTAATAAAAAAGTTATGGATGAAAAATAACAAGAATTAAGTAAAATTAGATGAAATATCTTATATTCTGTCAATTAATTGTGTCGTTTTTAACACACAAATAATACATATCGGAAATATAGATTTTAGTTAATTATGTAAATGTAAATTAATCACATTTAATAATAAACACAATAAATCGAACCTTCGTATAAAGATATAGTAATATAAATATTTAATTAAAAATTATGTACAATTATTATAATACTATATGTTTAAATAATCAATACTTTGAATGTTTCAGTATTCACGTATACCTTCAGTTCATTCTACATTTTTACCCAATATGTTTCAATCTTACTTGATATTGTCGTCCCTTTAAATGTATCCCGTCCACGCGAACTTCTATTTCTTGCAGAATATTTTATTGATCATGAGAAATATTTTTATATAACAATATATATAGCTATTGCACTACTTGTTGCAATGACTTGTATAATAGCTACCGAAACATTTTCATTAACCAACGCATTACATGCTTTCGGGTTATTTAAAATTGCTAGGTAAATATACATTAACTTATTTGAAAATTTTTATATTTTTTTTTTCTAACTGATATGTATGTATACATATACATATATGTATAATTTTGTTGATTTGATAATTCTTTTCTAATTGACATTTCTTTATTCAATATTTTAATTAATGTGCTTCTTCATTTTTGTTAAATTATATAACTTTTTGTTATAATTTTGATTAACTATTCATAAAATGATTTATTTATTATATTTGTTAGCTTTAAGTAGATTATTTGTATCTATAGAACTTACATTTTACTTTTTTTTTATTTAAATATTTACAGCATGCAATTAATATGTATTAAAATAACTTTAAAACAGGATTTCCCAAACTTGTGAGTCGCTATTTATCATGCTTTAGTAGATAAATATGTAAAAGTGCGGGGTTGGGGTTATTGAGTACTTATTTACCTCATTTTATTTTACCATTTTACTCCTTTTACTTTCTAATTTTTTATTAAATATAATTTTTTAAATCTATTTCTTAGATGTGTAATAAATATAAATGCGCTTGTTTTCTATTTCTGTTGACAACTTCTTTAACATCGATAATGATGTAAGTCATTTCCAAGCATACACTGAGAAAAATGTCCGTTCAAAAAGTAATAAACGGATATTTCCAATTGATTTTGATCGGATTTATAAGACTATCCGATCAAATTTTAGGACTATCCAATCAAATTTATCGGATTTATAGAACTATCCGATAAATTTGTTCGGATAGTCTTATAAATCTGATCAAAATCAATCGGAAATATCCGTTTGTTACTTTTTGAACGGATAAAGCCCGGAAATTTTTCTCAGTGTAAGGAGTTTGATAATTTATTTCGAGTTTTGCTTCTTATCATCGAATATCTAACTGCACATGTACGAAGTCATGTGGACTCGCGCGAATAAATTTGTATAGCTACGCGAAGTACAGAAGTATATATAGTAATTCTATCATTCTAAAATTTTTCGAGACATACTTTGGAAGTCCCTGCTTTAGAGTATTGTCAATAATATTGTACTTAAAATATAAATTGTACTTGTACTATGTTATATGCATTAATGTAATAATTGAATCTTTCTAGTTATCGTATGAAATACGATATATTATGCGAAATTAATCCGCATATATGTCTAACTAAAAAACATATTATATATCGTAATAGAATAATCGGTGCTGTGGATTTTCATAGAAGAGCCATCGAGTTAGTATCTTAAGCTATAAATTGTGAATTTATTAAAATTGCCTTATGTGTGCACGAATAATATTAGCGAAAGTTTACAAATAACTGTCCATGTCATAATTACGGATATACATATACAGGATGTCTCGAAAGTTTTTGCCAATCGCTTTTGTCTAGATAGAGCGGACTAAAATGAGTCGAAAAGTCCTCTACTATTTTGCAATTTTCGCAATAGTTAATAAGATATTAATTACTAAAAATTGGCAAATATTGGTCTTGAATAATTTTTTACTCAAATACTATCAACTTTATAGAAAAGCTGCAGGAGACAAAAATCATTTATTTTCTTCTCATAAAGTTCTAAGAATTTTTTCAGAATTTTTTAATACCGTATTTTCTCATGTTGGTAAAAATAAGAAAATGCAGAACTAAAAAATTGATAAAAAATTCTGAAAAAATTCTTAGATTTCTATGAGAAGAAAATAAGTGATTTTTTTCTCTTGCAGTTTTTCTGTAAAGTTAATGACATTTAAGTAAAAAATTATTCAAGACCAATTTTTGAAAATTTTTAGTAATTATTATCTTATTAACTGCTGCGAAAATTGCAAAATGGTAGAGGATTTTTCGACTCAGTTTAGTCCGCTCTAGCTACACAAAAGCGATTAGCAAAAACTTTCGGAACACCCTGTATGTACATGACTTTGCATTCATGGGATTAAACTTATTTTAAACTAACTATTGCACTGAGAGAAATGTTTTGTACCAATAACCAAAGTTTTGTTACTGACACAAAAACTATTTGTTGATATATAATCAATCAAACAATTGGTTACCACGACAATATTAATTTGTTGAATTTATTAACTAAACTGATCATTTAATGGTACAAAACTGTTTTGTATGATGTTTATAGATCTTTTGTAATTAGAAATAGAACAGTTTGTTACCGGAACAAAATGAATAATATATAAGTATCTCTTACTTTCTACAGAGTCTAAGATTATGTTTGGCGTTTTTGAATTTCCTTAGCTTAGCAAAAATATATATAGAGTTAGAGCAATTGAGATTACTGATCGCTCTGAAAAAATAGTTACCATGATTGATCATGGTGTGGCGAGAACCAAAAAGTCCACGAGGTTAGTCTCTAATTATCTCGGCTTTATAGAGATAGACATTAAATTTCCGAGGGAGTAACCACTAGATGAAATATTGTCCCACAGATTACATATGACATCATATGATTTCATCTGATTACAAATAATTTTTTTCGCTACATATGAAGTCGTTTGGTAAAATATACGAATTTATTTAATATTATACAATGATTTATCGTGGTTGCATACGTAATTATTGGATTATACATAGAAATTTAATATGAATTTTATAATGATTTCGAGGACTCTGTCCCACGATTACATTAAGTGGTTACACCCTCGTGAATTTCTCTTACGAGAAGACACGCCATCTTTGATAGCTCCGCGAAACACTCCTTGCTCTACCATAGTGGATTATTTTGTTGAAATTACTAAAAGAATATTTATTTTGTAATAGCAACCAAATTTTACATTGGTATTTACAAAACGTGAGTAACCGAATAAATTTGTACTGTTAAATAAAAAAATTTTGTAATTTTAACAAAGTAATCCAATGATAAATCGGCCATTTGTGAATAATTCTCTTTTTTTGTTATCAATACTATATCTTTTCTCTCAGTGTGAAGTGACGTTTTAAAAAATTATTTATGGGTTTGAATTGATTTGTTAAAGAAATTTTTTTCAGTGAATAGTAACGTAAAATATTTTATTTTATAAGATTTTCTGAGTTATTAAAAGCAAGTTTTGGGCAAGTCTATTTAATCATATTTGTGATGGGTGTGTGTTCAGCAAGCATCAATTTATTTAACGTGAATACCGCGACATTTAAAAGATAAGATTTTAATTGTAATTTTTACAAATTTCTTAAAATATTGTGTGTGCGTGTGTGCGTGTGTGCGTGCGTGCGTACTTGCGTGCGTGCACGCGTGAGTCGGGCGTACGTGCATGTGTGTGTGTGTGTCTATTATATTTTTAATTAATTTTAATTCTTTTTCTGTAATTGTAGTTTTCTCGGATATTGATGACGGAAAAAGAAATTTTGGAAATTATTAAATCTATTTTTCTAATAAACGTGCATATTGTATACTTTACTCTAAGTAATTACGCTGGACAAGAATTTATAAATAGTGATACTCATTTCTATCGCATGATGTAAGTCACGCAATTACTATTGTATATTTACTATTGTAAATATACTATTGTATATTTTCACAATACTTTGAATCCTTTCTTAAATCATATAATGTTATAATTATGTACTATTTAATATTTTGTTTGTAATTATATAGATGCAACACGAAATGGTATAATGTTCCGTTAAAAATACAAAAATTGATCCCTTTTTTGATACGAAAGACTACAAAATGTTACAAAGTTGATGCCGGTAGTATATTTAATCCCTGTTTGGAAGGTTTAGTCACAGTAAAGAACTTATTACATTAATACGATACAATACATATCAATTTGCTAATAAATTACCGTGCTGATTAGCTATGTAAAGAATATTTTCTGTTTTAGAGTTTGAGTATGTCGGTTTCTTACTTTATGGTTCTTTATTCTGTGTAATTATTATGCGTACTAAACTACGCAAAAATTTATATTTTTAAAATATACGGTATTTTCACAAAAAAATAAAAATAATTATATATAAAAGTAATAAGTTAATAAATTAAATAACAGTATATATGCACTAATTAAACTTTAAATAATGTGCGCGCCTGCTTAAGCAGCGATCCCTATCAATCCCATATCGATCATCGATTAGCGCGATCCCGACGCCACCGCGGTGCGCCCAAAAAAGAGAGAAAAATGAATCGAACAACAAGATGATGAAATAAAGAGAAATAGTATACGTCGATATCTGTGAGAAATAGTAAACATCGATGCTATATCTTTTGGCTGTGTCTTCCCCTTACAAATTAGGCCACAAATGTGTTTTTTAATTACTTTTTGTTAATTTATTTTGCCAATTCAGTTTATTGTAATAATTCTTTTTTTTTCGTGGTATATATGTAAATAATATAGTAATATAAATTAATAGAATTGATATATTCTTTAAATATGACACATTAAGAATTTTTTAATAAATTCTTATATATTTTTAATAAATAAAAAGTTATTAAAAATTCCTAATGTGTAATATTTAAAAACTTACAGTCTATATATATAATTGATAGCATTAATTCGTTTATGTATAATAGCATAGTATCTAATTACTAAAGAAATTAATTCTATTTAAAAAAATGTTTTATTTGATAACAATTATATAAACTGTAGTAATAATTTTATTAAAGTATCTGTTTCTGAACCAGTTTTTAAGCGCAATTTTTTTCGTCCGTTTTGAAAGTTTATTTTTAAATTCTAAGTTTTGTTTTACTCATATATATATTTCTGTTAAAATTATTATATGTATTATATGTATTAAAACATATCAAACACTTTATTATTTGTTGTGCATCCATTGACTGTATGCACAACACTAAACTCTTATCTGTATAAAATGAATTTGCAAGTGAACTACGCTTGCGCTAAAATAAAATGCAAAAAGATAGGGAATATTTACGATATTATTTCCTGAAAACATGTACAGTTGAACATCTGTAGACAATTTTATTAATTTGCCATTTAGCTATAGCAGCCGAATTTAGACTTACCATAGAAGAAAATTGATTCTATCTTTCTCCTTACTTGATAGTTATCAATAATTTCAAAATAACATCATTACTCATTACAAAACTTTCTTACAATACGAGATATAAAAAACTGTAATAGGAGAAGAGATGTTAGAATTTGTCATCAAAAATATAAGCAACTGATCGAAGCAGTATATAAACTTGGAGAACAGAAATATTTCCAGTGTTATACGAAATGGACTTCAACATTGATCATTATTATAGACTTAATCGTATTTTTCTGTCAGTTATTGGCTTGTGGCCGCATCGTTATATTACATTGAGGCAAATTCAGTGCGTTGTATCGTCATTTATTTTAATATCAGTAACATTTCCTCAAGTATGATAATCGTTTATGTATTTATTTGTGCTTAATTTTGCTGAACTTCCTTTTAAACGTTATATGAATACATGACGTACACGAGGAAGAACCCAAAAATAACTAGAATTGTTTAAAAAATGTTTTTTTTACGTTTTACTTAAAGGTCCTCTTCCCTTAAAAATTTCTAGAAAAATTAAAATATATTCGGCAACAAATTTTCTTAAAAGAAAACAAAACATGAACCACACTGTTTTTTTATCAGCCATCGCTAAAATTGTTAAACTTACATACACAAAAAATATTTAGTGAGAGAAAGAAATTAGTCAAACCAATCAACTGAGCCACTTGACAGACTTTTTCAAAAAGTTTATATACTCGCAATTCCGAATAGGATCCCTACTATATACGTTCAGTTTGCACACCGCATTTAAATTCAGATTATTTTCGGGTCCTTTTTCTATATAATATCAATATTGTACCCCGTAAGTTTTTTAATTATTTTGTTTAAATATTCTTTAAATATGTACAGTAAAATATAATTTTTAGTTAATAAAATTGATTACGATGAAGTACGATGTGGACCTCATTTTAAAAGTTTTATCGTCCGCTTTGCCGTTTATGTTATTTACTGTAAAATATATCTCTTTTTGTTTTGTCATAGAAAATGTAAGTATAGAAATAATATTTATTAACAATCATTATATATTATTGTGTCATATCAATGTCATACTATCAAGAAATTAAATTAATTAGTGAATTAAATTAATTTTGAAAACAAAGTGGTATGAATTATAAGCTCTTTTACAGATAGTAATGATATTAATTGAAAATATCAAAATTTTGTTATATATATTGTCTTATATTCTTTTTATGAACATTTTTTTAAATAAAATCTAAAATGGAGCCAATATGAAAAATCACAATAAATGACTATAAATAGAAGTGTGTAATGAGAACTTGTAAAGTTCGAATCAAGTCGGATCAAATTATATCTGTCGAGTTCGATTCAGTTGATATAATTGCGGGTAATTGAATTACTTTTGATTATTACCTAAAATTATCTATCATCCGAATTTAAATTGGACTCAATTCAGTAAAATCCAAATTTATCTGAAAATTTTTGAACTTACACACCTTTAACGATAAATATATTTTGAATCTGATCGCGAAAATACAGTAAAATTTCAATTTTTACTTTAAGTCATTTTTAACTTAATGCAAATATGTTACAAAAGAAAATTACATTTTTTTACATAAAAACAATTGCAATAAAAAATTATATTGTTCTTATTAAAACTACATATTAGAAACGACCTCACTGATTTCAATGACTTTGATATATATTATCAAGAACATAGTTCTTAAAATAAACACTCAAGTTTTAGCTGCTACTTAATATTTTTTAAAAGTTATTAACAATCAAAAGTAATTATTCTTTCCAGCGTTTTGAAATAAGACAGTTTACGTTTTTATGTAAATATTCAACTTTATATTAAAAAATTAAAGGGTGATGATAAATATTTTCAATCAGTTATAACATATATTTGAATATTAATATATATTTGTATATTTATTTTATTTGTTTACTTTTTATTTGATAACTTTTTCACAAACAACAAGCGATGGCTAATATCTTTTGTAAGTTAATTATGTTAATTAGAACTTTAACAATATAGATATGCCAAGGTCATTGAGTGCAATTAATAAGGCCACCCTAATATGAAGTTTTACTTTATTCTTTTATTTCCATCTGTTATCAATAACAGATAAAGGAATTAATGCAGCAAATGCAAAATGATTGGAACGCTTTGAATGATATTAATGAGCTTGAAATATTTCATCGATATGCAAAAACGGCAAGGTTATTCACTACAACTATAGCAAGTAAATAAATATTTTGATGTACTTAATTAATATGACATTATATGACTTTTAAGTTGTAATGTTTTTATTTTAATCTCAAACATAATTTTCGTGAATATATATAATATGCATATATACGCGTGTATATGTATAGACATACATATATGTATTTGTACATATATATATAGGGTGTCCTCAACTTTTTGACACAGCATTTGTATGCAAGTAGGACGGACTAAACTAATTCGAAAAGTCCTATACCACATTTTGCAATTTATGCAGTAGTTAATGAGGAATTAATTATTAAAGATCATTGAATGAGTGCATGTCTGACCGGCCTACGACCAAATGCAAGCACGCGGCGAAATACGATCATGCAAGGGATTTTATAATAGGTATATCGGAGCGCGCTTCCCATTGAGGAAAGGAGGGTATTCCGATACAATAACACTGTGATGCAAAAACTATACTGTTTTCTTTGTCAAGGACTTGCTAATTGTGTGTGGCTAATGCTGTTTGCAGGAAAAAATCAGAAAGACAAATATTTATTTTGCCTTCCTTTTTCGGCAAACTGTTTTCTATAGTTTTATATATAGGAAAGGCGTGTTCCAATATATTATAGCTCACTGGATACTACCGTCCAGTGGTTGCAATTGCTAGGTGCGCAGGGAGTTGTTTACTACAAACGACTAGGGACCTTCTAGTAAGGAATACACCACCGCTATTAGAAGGATACATATTTAACTAGCTGTCACTCTCGCATCCACGAAATTATAAGAGAGTCTTTGTGCTCACATCAAAGCTTCGGCCACTTCCACCACTTCAAAGCTTATTCCAGTATGAAAACTTATTGGTTAAGAAACTTTAAACTGAAAGATTCCTGTAACAGCCAATACGTATCTTACACGATATGACATATTCCTACTAGAAAGTTCCAACAAACGGCAATACACAAATAACAAAAAAAAACAACTTCCCGCATTGGACGATGATATTTTTGATTCGGAGATACTTAGGAATTAATTTTTTATTAACTATTGCAAAAATTACAAAATGGATGCAGGATTTTTCAATTCATTTTATTCCGCTCTACCATACCCAAAAAATGATGCGATTATTATAGGATATCCTATATGTATATACATATATAGATATACAATAAATATACATACATATGGTCGTATATAAAAATATAACAACGTCGATATAATAGCATCAAATATTTTAGAGTGAAAATTTTAATTTTTATTGTTCGATAATTTTTCAGCATTGATTTATACAGTTTTGATCGTAGTTTTCTGCATTCAATACATGCCAAGTTTTCTTGATGTCATAGCACCATTAAATACAACTCGGCAAGCCGAATTATTATTTCAAGTTGAATATTTTCTCGATCAAAAGAAATATTATCACACGATTCAATTTCATTTAAATGTAGGACTTATAGTTGCTGCGATAACAATTTTATCTACTGAATCGTTTTGTTTAACACTTTCCATACATGCATTTGGAATATTTAAAATAACTAGGTAATTCGCGTTTCCTTTTAATCGCGTAAATAAGCGATATTGCTTTTAGTTTACGTTTTTGTTTCTATAGTTATCGTATGGAGCGTGTAATCGATAAAAGTATGTCAAATACGTTCATGGAAAAGTATTGTATCTTTCACGACAATATAGTAACAGCTGTAAATGGTCACAGGAGAGCAATTGAGTCAGTATCATAGTATGCACGTTGAATTCATACATTGATATATATTTTATATTTTATTAAAAATAGATTATTAAATTTTTGTATATATAATTACATGTGTGTGTGTGTGTGTGTGTGTGTGTGTGTGTGTGTGTGTGCGCGTGTGTGTGCGTGTGTGTGTGTGTGTGTGTGTGTGCGCGTGTGTGTGCGTGTGTGTGTGTGTGTGTGTGTGTGTACCGGGTGTTCAAAATAAGGCGTTACGAATTTTTATCTCTGAAACACGGCATTATTGAGAAAAATTGTTCAGACAACAACTTTTGTCTAAACAATTTTTCTCAATAATGCCATGTTTCTAAGATAAAAATTTGTAACGCTTTATTTTGAACATCCTGTACATGTATCAAAAATAAAAATCTATTATTACAGAAAAAAAAATTTTATGGTAGTAATTCTACTAATTCACCAATTTTTGCATATTTGTCCTATAAAATAATTTCACGGTAAAATAGTTTTACGTTAATTTTTAATAAAGTTTATTTAATATTAATTTTTTTCATATTGACATATCTAATTAGAAATGATTTGACGTTTGATGGTCGACGTCTATTTAACTAATTATTTATAGCGGAATATAGATAATTAATTTCTTTTAATTACAAATAGATATAGCTTTATTTAGCTTCTTATAAATTATTTTATTACTCTTATTAAAAAAAAGATAAGAATTTGTAATCTTTTATAAATATGAGATATTTCTCATTTTTTTAAGATTTTCCGAAATTGTCAAATCAACTTTTGCGATTCCTTATTTGGCTTTGATATTGCTTGGAGTATCTTCATCGAGCGTAAATCTATTTCTGGTAACACAATTATTTTTATTTAAAAATAATAGAGTATATATGACAACATGAAGAATGTGAACTATTGACTTACCATCGTAACATCTTGTTTTGACAGCTCTTCCAAGTAATAATGTCAATGAGCACAATAGATGATTTAATAAGATCTGTTGCATTTGTCACTTGCCATTTAATCTATATGTTTTCAACTAATTATGCTGGACAGAAATTTATAGATCACGATGCTGATATTTACAAAAAAATGTAAGTAATGCAAGTAAAATAGTATGTTGTACGTACATATAATAATATTTTTTTTAATTAAAGATGCAACATACAATGGTATAATGCGCCTTTAAAAATACAAAAACAAATATTATTTATTATGCAAAAAACCATAAAAAGTTATCACATCGATGTCGGTGGTTTGTTCAGTCCATCATTAGAAGGTTTTACAATGGTAATTAAGATTTTTTGAATTTGTGCAATTCTGATAATTATACGAGCCTAATACTTAATCAATAAAATTAATTATTTATTCTAGCTTGCGAGTGCGTCTCTCTCTTATTTTACCGTTCTCTGTTCAGTACGGAAATAATAATAACTATTATTACAGTATACTTACTGAAATTGAAATAATATTATTGGTAAATTGTTGACTGTTGTAATGCTTTAAGCTTGAGATGGCAAATAATAAAATAACCAAATAATTGATACTATAGATCAAAGATATGTAACATTTATATATCGTTATATAATCTTATATATCTTACAAGAAAAGTCTCCTCCATGTGTCTCTCTCCGATTTTAATGAAACTTGATAAATTTGTAAAGGGATTTAAAATTTTCGATATACGTATTCTTTTTATCAGCAACCAATTATGTTTCAGGGGATTCGGAAATCAGCTAAATCGTTTTTCAACAATAACTTCTGAACGAAGTATGATAGCATAACTTTGTAAAATATACAGAATTTCGAAATCTATCCATTGGTATAAAAATTAATCAGGTGCGCTCGTCTATGTTACCTGGCACTCCTCAAGTCACGCACAAGCTGTGTCATAGATGCCGGCTATATGCTAGGGAGAGAACTTGCATTCGAAGGACAACTCGTACACTTCGGCGTACTATATCGGGTCTTGAAATTTTGTATATTTTATACACTTCAAAATTATGTTTATCATGTATCATTAAAAAATTATAGCCAAAAAACGAAAATATTTGGTTTTTTAGGACCTAACTTCACTCTTTAAATATGTATAGTTGACGATTAAAAAATCGAATATTTTTATTCCTTCTACAAATCCACCAAGTTTCATTAAAATCAGAGAGGGAACACCTGGAAGCCCTTCCTTGTTAGTTTCCTTATTACCATTCAATATACGTATTGTTTAGTTACAATTGTTATAAATGTAATTTTCCATATAATGATATAATATTTATTGATGTTATTTTTGATGTATTATATGCTGTTTTTATACGCTCTATAATTCATAATTATTATTTAAAGAATTCTTCTAATTGTTACTTGCTTTTATGTTTTGAATATTTTTAGAAATTTGACGTCCGAAATTCTGAAGCATAAAGTACATAGTTAATGCATTATATTTAATTCTGTACGTTCTGTCGATATGAGATATCCTAGTCTCCACTATGGGTGCGCATCTATGGGACATGAGAAAAATAAGAAACATTAATACGTTCACATATAACTATATAAATTATGATAATTCAGTTATTACTATAATAGAATATAATACAGCAAAGGTATAGATGTTCTTTTTTTCAAGGAACATACATATATGCACTTTTTTTCTTCTGAATAATATTTTAGATTTTATATTCTTTTTGTACGGATATAAACATATTGCATGTATATCCAAACCTCAATTATAGCGTTTATCTTTAGTATCCGTACGACAACAAAGTGCCGTAATGTTGAAAAGTGCCGTAATGTTGAAAAGTTGATAACACATTATTGAAAGAAATTAAGTAAACAATAGCAAGGTAAGGAAAAAGTAACTTCTATAGACTATAAGTTCTCAGTAACGCTTTGACTATTACTTGGGATGGAGCTTTCCGAGGAGAAGTACTATAGATTCAATCACATCCTTTTATCATCGATCGGACTCTGGCCATACGATAATTCTAATATCAAACAAATTCAAGTCATATTATCACTACTAGTGTACATATCGATTTTAACAGTTCAGGTATCTGTGTTGTTTTCTTCTATTTATCACATTTAATTTTATTTATTATATACATATAATATATATACATATACAGGGTGTCTCAGAAAATGTTACTGAAACACAGTGGGGACATAGATTGGATCAAGGGGAACAAAACAGTTTTGTACCATTTTGCAGTTGACGCAATATTTAACGAGATATTAACGTTTAAAGATAGGCGAATACGAGCATCCGACCAGCCTACTGATCATGTACTGCTGCCGGCAGGACGGCCTACCGTCCCCACCA
>NW_017295969.1:167557-184412 GCF_001594075.2 Trachymyrmex cornetzi
CATTTTCTGAGACACCCTGTATATGTATATATATATATATTATATATATATTTTTATTGCCTACATTCGCTTAATAACAATTCATTTAATGTGAATAATTAAATTTCATTTAATATTCTAAAATAAGTAATAATTGAACTTTGATGATGCTTAAGTGTAAAATTAAGACATTTTTATGCTTTTTCATCTTTTTTTCAATTTTATATAATGATTTTACATTATTAAAATTAGTTTATTAGTATTAATATAGACAAATTATACATGCAAAACGTATAGAATGAGTATATCGTATTACATATTAATACATGTTAATAATTTTGTAAGTGTAACACATATTTACATTTACAAAATTATTTTAATATATAATATGATATATTAATATATATATATATATAATATATATTTAACATGCAAAACTTGGAATATTGTCAAAATATTCCGCATACATTTTACGCTATGCAAATGATAAACTGTACTCAAGTGTTTAGCTTCTATTTTGTTATATTTTTCACACATATTGTCACTTTTCTATTATAATTTGTTATACTATTAATAGGTATTATTACAACTTACAATTAGAGCCATACTTAACATATATTACATTCATTGTTGTTTAATTAATTTAAAAAACTCGTATAAAATTTAAGATTTTTTGATATATGATATTTAACCCTTCCACCACACACCTCCTATTTCAATCATCTACCACACATGGGGTCTACTGGACCCCAATGGCTAGAGCGGCGATTGCGGCAGCAATTTTGACTATTTTAAATTGGCAAAATTCATGGATGTTCTTGAATGTATAAATAAAAAGGTAGAATAGTCGAAAAAAATTAAAAAAATTTTTAACATTGTTAAAAAAAATAGGAAATGTGAAAGAAAAAATGGAAAAAATGACCTTTTCTACTTAAAAAATCATAAGTTTTTTATTTGCCTCTGCTTCTCATCTCATAAGCAACAAACGGGGATGCTCCCCGCGTGATCTGCTTCTAGTAGTGTCGAATAACCGATAGAGGGCGCCACAAGTCCCGTTTCAAATGTGGTCAAATCGAAGCGCGAACCGGGACTGGGGTCCCTGGGACCCCGTGTGTGGTGGAAGGGTTAATATAAAGACATTGCGAATCGTGCTTAGCGTATTTGCACACATGATAAACACAACTTGTTACATAAGAATATCACCTGCATATTTGACAAAAAAATTATTTTAAGAAAACGTTACAAATACATGCGCCCGTAAGTGCATACACACATACAAACGACGACTTGAAATTACTCTAAATAATTGTTATGTCTAATTACATAACAAACAGTCTAATCTTTATTATCTTGAACACAATGGATATATTTTTTAAGAAAAATTTTTTAATTGCTTTCAAATTATTTGACTTTTATAACACAACTTCTAGTGTAGCACACATTTTTTTCCTTCATGATTGATCACGCATATTCATCAAACTTATCAAGCGAAACAAATTATAAACAAGTCTAAAAATTATTGTCATATTAATCATTTTTATCTTTTTCATGTTAAAATATAAAATTTGTAATCTTTTGAATCATTGTACATAATAATAAAATTTTAAAAACTTAAAATAAACACCATGTATACATAACATACAATATTTAGAGTATATTTTAATAGCATTGTGTGTGCATGAGCTTCTTTTAAATAATTTTTCTTTCAGATATGCAAAATCCACTAACAATTCTATAATTATAAAATATTGTTCACGCATCAGCAAGTATTGCTTACAGTTTATAAAGTTAGTCGTTTCGGAATACAACCTTGATCTTCTTTTGGAAGTATTTGCTTTTAATTTCCTCGTTTTAATATGGTTTATCAAATATATTACTTTTTCTTCTGTTATGGGAAATGTAAGTTCACATTAATAATTTAATATAAATTTAAAAAATTAATTACTATGTATAACATTATTTATCACATTTTTTAATAGGTAAAACAATTACAGCAATATATTCGGAATAACTGGAGTATTCTGGTGGATGATCGAGAGATACGTATAATGCATAAATATGCTGACATTGGAAGATAATCTACGATAGCTATAGGGAGTAAGTGTCGAATAAATTTGTAATTACTTTGTTACAATTAAATTGGAATTATTTGACATAATTACTGTAGTGTTGGCCCCAAACATAGAGGTAAAAAAAATAGTATAATCAAAATCTTTCGATTTTCCTTCATTTCGTAAATTTTGATATAAATAAGCTAGCGTTATCTTATTTAGAAACTAAAATATAATTAAAAAATTTTAATTCTATTAAATCGTGCTTGTTTTATTTTTAAAATTACGTAATAATCACATATTCTTTATCAAATTTTTTCTTTTATGTAACATATATTACCAGTAACTAAAAATGTTGTTTTGTTTGTAAAATATGTATATTATTTTTAAAAATATATTATTTTAAAATAATTAAAATAAAACATGTATATTATTATAAAAAAGAATTTTTATAATTTTGTTAAATTTTTAATGATAAATCAAGGCACTGATCTTGATTGAATAAATTAATAAAATTTAAAAAATTTTAGTGTGCGTCTATTTTGGTTGTTTTGGCTTGACTTTAGTACAATATATTCCAGATGTACTTGATATTGTAAAGCCTTTAAATGAATCTCGCCCACGCATACTTCTTCATCAGGCAAAATATTTTGCTAATCAGGAGAAATATTTTTATATTGTAATAATGCATGAGATTATTGCGGTACTTATTAGTGGGACTACTGGAGTTGCTGGTGAAACGTTTATATTAGTAAATTCATTACACGCTTTTGGAATGTTTAAAGTTGCTAGGTACATCGTAAGTGAGAAACAATTCTTATTAAAAAGTTTGTTATTGTTTTTACTTATTTTTTTGTATTGGAAACTAAAAATTCAACGGTTGTATATTTTGTTTAATTAAGATAGTGTTTCTTGACAAAAAATAGATTAGATTTTTTTATTCGATTACAATATCAAAATCTGTAGATTTTTAAATTATATTTTTAATTATATTACTTAGATTTTATATATATTACGATTTTAATACAATCGAATCCCGATATCGTTTATTCTCTTCTTTTTACTACTTATCATTTTTCGCGTTGCGAAAACTCTTTCTCACATAACTATATGTATATATGATCATTTAAATATGAAATAGTGAGAGAAAATAGTGCAAAAAGAAAGTTTAAATAATGCAGAGGTAGGGAGTAAATAGGGAGCCCGAATGTAAATTTGATTTGTATTAATAATACTATTACTGTATATATGTATATACATATAAGTAAGTATTACTAATTACAGTATTACTATTACAAGGCTCGACAAGATTTGCACTTTTTTGATTTGCCAATTTTCGACTTGATTCCGCCTTCTGCTATTCCCCACACCTCTCGCCCCGAGAGGTAAGGGGAATAACGGAAGGCGGAACCAAGTCGAAAATTGGCCGAGGAGTACAAATCTTGCCGAGCCCTGTACTATTACATACTACTAATATTTATTAAAATAATATATAATCAAAAAACAATATGAAGTTTTATTATATAGTGATAAATTAATGATAAATTACGTTATTTTTTTATGACATATAGAATTTTATAGTTATCGTATGGAACGTATGTTGAACGTAGATGTTTCACAACTATCTACAGCCAAAAGCTACATCATATTCCACGATAAAATAGCCGCTGCAGTGAACATCCATAGAAAAGCGCTTGAGTCAGTATGCTATTAATCCTAAGAATGTCTTACATGAATAGAGTATTTACAAGAGAGCTCACAAATAGAATATTGTAACTTTTTGTAATTTAATGGTGACAAATAACGAAAAATTTTTATTCTATTAGATTTTCGGAATTATTACAAACAAGCTTTGGATTATCATACCTGTTCATGCTTATGGCGGCTATATGTTCAGCAACTGCTAGTCTCTTTCGCGTGTGTACTATACTGATTATATATGATCATTTGCTATTTTTAAAAGATTATTTGTAATTATTGCAACTATCAATTTTACTTGCAGTTATTTCGAATAATGACGATGCACCAGGAAAAGATAGAAATTATTAAATTATTCTGTTATGTTGTTTTCCTTTTTTTATTTTTAATTATAGGCAATTTTGTTGGGCAAGAGTTTACAAATTGTGACGATCATGTCCATCAAATGATGTATATAATACAATTAATATACTCTTTTTAAGCATTATATAATGTATTATAAATTGCATGGTGTGCGTGCGCGCGCGCGCGCGCGCGCGTGTGTGTGTGTGTGTGTGTGTGGGTGTGTAAAAATACATATATAACTGTTATACTTATAAATATTTGTTTAGAAACTAATTAATTCTCTCTTAATGTAATGTAGATGCAATACAAAATGGTACAATGCTCCGTTAAAGATTCAAAAATTTATACTCTTTTTAATCAGGAAAACTATAAAAAGTTACAAATTTGATGCTGCTGGTATGTTTAGCCCCTGTTTGAAAGGTTTGGCTACGGTAAGAATCATGTTATTAATAAAAATAATCATCATATAAGTTAGTTTTTAAAATAATATTCTTTTGTTTTAGGCCATGAGTTTATTGCTTTCTTTTCTTACAATCTTATGTTCCATGTAACAACTTTATTTATAAAATGCATCCATTAATCTTATAATTTTGCCGAGAAATACAATAATGTTATTTATGAAATCATATTAATTTTAATAAAATATTTTTAATAAACAATCTCATTAAAGACTTTCATTTTAAAAAGTATAAATCTTTATTATGTTCATTTTAAATTGTTATATTTAGCAAATATCATAACATTAATTATTATGTTATATTTAGCAAATATCATAACATTAATTATTATGTTAATCATTATGATCAGATTTTTTTATATACAATAAACATGTTGAATTAAAATAACCTACTTATTTTTATAAGAAAGAAAAACATGACAAATTTTGGATTTATTTTTTTCTATCTAAGTAAAAACATATTTTTACATACTTTTTTTATATATACTTTTGTATATACTTTTTTAAGTATATAACATATTTGTGTGTGCATACAAAAATTTACACAGAAATTATAAGATTTATAATACAATGTATAATACTTAAAAAGTATTAAACTGTCAACTTGAAAATTTTGTTATTTAACAATTTATAATACAAAAAAATTAATGGGTTACAAATGAATAAATGAAACGAATTTAAATGACAATGTGTTATTTCGACAAAATTCTATTAAAATCGTGTTCCATCGTGATAACTTTACTTCTGGTGCTCAGTCTTTCTTCTATTCAACTTTGATCGAATGGAGAATTATTTGTGTTCATTATGCAGAGAAGGTGACTATTCACTCAACTGTTCAGCAGAATTAAAATAACGTCTACGACCACTCGAACGAAACTGAAGAACGATCGTTAAGAAGGACGCAAAATGATGAAAGCGCTTGCGTCAACTTCTGGAGAGAGAAAACTTTTTTCTCTTCAATTATCTTATTTGCACACTTTGCGAAACTAATTTTTGTCTTGCCATAGATATTTTTGCGACAATTGTGGAAATATTATCTGGAAAATAAATTGTATTTATTACCTCCCTGGTTCATAAGTCGAAATCAAGTTAATATCGATTGATTTTTCGGACCGTTTGATTTAATATCGACTATATTTTCTATTGATTTTCGAAAAAGATCGACATTTTATCAACGCTACATCGAGAAGATCGACGTTTCATCAACGCAGCATCGATAAAATATCGATCTTCTTTCGAAGATCAATAGAACATGTAGTATAGATATCAAATCAAACGGTCCTAAAAATCAGTCGATTTCAAATCGACTTGTGAACCCGGGTTTCTTTTCTTCCGGTAGTATGACAAATAAATTTTTCTATTGCTGTTTAGTATCTATTATTATCATAATTTCACATAATAACCAAAAGAAAAGTATAATAAAAATTTAAGAGCAGAAAATAGAAATCTTGAATAAAATATGATAGGAAGGAAATATAATAGAATTGAAGTTTTTCTCGGCATCTTTTTTAATCGAAGTAATCTATTACTCCAGCTTTCGTGAAAAGATGAAATCTTTCGGCAAACGCTTCTACAGAATACAACAACTGCTGTTAATCATACTTGGTCTATGGCCGTATAACAATACAATGTATCGATGTATTCAAAGAATATTTTTCTCCATTCTGATTTTATGCTCCATACTCCTACAGGTATTCTTACTTTTATTCTTTTTTAGTTTTAATCTTAAGAATATTATATTTGAATAACTTGAATATAAAACTTTTATATAATAACAAATTACAATATAATAACAAAATTCATTTCAAATCATCTATGTAAGTCTAGGACATAATATTTTATTCAAAAAGTAACTTTATTAAAGCAAATATGTACCGCTTTGTTCAATAATCTTAATCCTTTTCTTGGATAGCTGCATGATACCTTTGCTCCAAAACGAAGGTTTCTTACAGGCGAAAAATGATTGATAGAGGTAAACTGTGAAAGCTTTCAAAAACACAAATCTTCTATTTCGAAAAAAATTTTTTAAAGGAAGACATAGGTAAATAGGAGACAAAATCAGAAGAATACAAAAGATGAGGAAGAATGTTTCATTTTCTTTACAACAAAATATTCATATCTTTGGAAGCTTCCAAAATCCAAAAAGTAGTACAAATTATTTGTTTCTGTTTGTGCGGTTATATGCTTAATGGAGTTTGCGAATGATAACGCACACTTTTGCGGTAAATATTCTTTTAATACAGACAGTATAGAAAAAATGTTAAGACGTATGTTAAGATGTCAATAAAATACATTATTACAGATAGGAAAGATTATAACAAGCGCATCTAATTTAGATAACCTTCTTCAAGTTTTATCATTTACTGTATCTTGTCTAATAGTCACTCTATAAAATATGCTACATTCTATATAAAATCTAAAGATGTAAGTTTTTTTTATATTATTTTGTGAGTTGTAAATTTTTTTACATTATATTTATTTCAAATATTATAAATGTTGTATATTTTTTGTAATATACTTTTAATGCAATTAAGATATTTTATACAAAAAATGTTTAAAATTTTTATTTTGTACAGGGTGTTGCAGATACATACTTAGGCAGTACGGCGGGTTGCGCGGCAAACTTTGCATGGCCAAGCGTGGTTTAATAGACGATGACAGTGACTTTATACATTATACAATGACAGTGACTTTATATTATAAAGTTTATGTTATAAAGTCACTGTTATTGTCTATAAAACCGCGTCTGCCCATGCAAAGTTTACCACGCAACCCGTCGTACTGCCTAGTATGTAGGTATCTGCAACACCCTGTATATAATTGTATTTTAAGTATTTTTGCATTATATTTATTCTTACTTTTATTTAAAAAATAAAAGCATGTGTATTAAAATTTATATAATGACATATATAAAAATTAATTATTATTAACAATAGATGAAGAAATTAATAGATGAAATAAACTATCATTGGAATTCAATGAAATGCAAAAAGAAATTAAAAATTTTACAACAATATTCCTACATCACAAAATTATTGACTATTATGATGGCAGGTATGTATATATATGTATATATAATTTTTTAACATGTCGATAGTTATACAAACGTCGAGGTTAGATATTTTTGTAACTTCAATTTTATTAGCACTTTTTATTAAAAGCTTTAAAGCTGGATTGTTCCACTTTTCGGTAAACTTCAGCTCACTGTCTTACTCTCTTACTCTTTTACTCTTTTATTCTTTTGTTTATCCAGTAGATTAATTACCACATAGTTCATCCGAAGATAGAACAACCAGCCCTTAATTTAAAAAAATATATGTTGCTATAAATATATTATTACAAGTAAATATATATTATTGTAAATAATAATTTACTTTTATATCTTAATCAATGTTTTCAGGTGGTCTATATTCAAGTCTATGCTTATTTTTAATGGTACAAATATTACCCAAATTCCTTGATATAGTGATATCCTTGAACGAATCACGTCCGCTTAAACTTTTGGGTTTAGCAATGTTTTTTTTTTCGATCAAGAAAAGTACTTCATACCAATATTTATACATATAACCATAGCACTTTTGGTAGAAATAACTACGATAGTAGCTACAGAAACAATGAGTCTGGTATATGTACAACATGTTTGTGGGCTATTTAAAATTACTAGGTAATGATCGAGACAAAGAATTAAGTCGATATATATTTAAACATTTAATTTTGCAACTAAAATATAACGTATATCGAAGTACATTTTAATTTTACGTCAATCTTACGTTTTCGTATTTTCCATTTTATTTATATGTATAATTATTAGTACGCATACTCTACTGTTGTAGTTTACGCATAAAGCATGCATTTGACTGCGAAATACAAATCTCTGCAGAAAAACATAAAATGTATTACACAAATATAATCAACGCAGTAATCAGTCAATAGAACTATTGAATACGTAGCAATGTACTATGTGCTACATTTTGAAAATTGTACAAGAAAATCGGAGTAGATGAACTTCAAATTAAAAATTTAATTCTAATGAAATAATCACACTCAGAATGAACGATATATTATTATGAATACATTACGTGAGAGAGAGAGAGAGAGAGAGAAAATGTCATTAATTTTAAACTATTATTAAAGATTCTTTGATTTTTTAAATTCCTGTCTCGAAATATCTTTCCTTCTGTTACTTGTGTTGGGCACGTCTTCTCTAAGTATCAACATGTTTCGCGTAAGTGTTAATTGTATGATATGTTACAGAATTGGGAACCTTTCCTTTATAAAATAACGAGTTACTTTTTATAAAAATTCGTTACCCATCGTAACTAATTTCAAAAAATAATTTGTTGTTATTACGGTTACTTAAGAAGTAAAAGTTCGTTACCCTTTTTGTATTACTAAAGTAAGACATCTTAAAATTGTATTATTTAATAATCAAGATTAAATGTAAGAATTCTAGTATTAATACTTAAAACTCTATGTTAATCTCTATATAGCAAACTGTTTTATATTAAACTTATTTTGATGTGTTTATATATATATATAATATAAATCTTGTATAATTTTTAAAAAAGTAACTATTATTATAAAAAAAAATAACAATAATGGTAACGACATTACACACAATGTTACTTGAGTTATATTTCTCAATCCTGATAGTTACAATGTATATATTATTGTATTATATTGACAAAATAATAAAATCATATTTCGCTACTACAAATATATTTTTATCGCAAAAATTTGAATTTTTCCATCAAGGACATGCATTGTTGAATATAATACAGGAAATTGAAAATTTATGATATAAACCATTTTCTCGTGCATATTAGCTTTTTCAAGCAGGATTCAAGAAAGAAATTGAAGAGTTATTTCTGGTTGCAATATTTGTCATCGTTCACTTTATTTACATGTTCATGACCAATCTTATGGCGCAGATGGTAACAAACTGCAGAGCAGATGGTAACAAAATGTATGCCATTCTAAATACTTTTTATTCTAAATACTAATTATTTCTCAATAATTTTTTTTTATAGATTTATGCAACAATTTTGTATTATCGAATATAATTTTTGTAGTAACAAGGAATACATACGTGGAATTTTAGAATAATTATATATGATTTTATTGCATACTTATCAAAAATCAAACTTACAGTTATTGATTTTATTTATATCGAATAAAATATTTCTATTTTGAATATGACACATTAAACATGTGTTTAGAAAATAAAATCATCTAAATCTTATTATCTAGATGCGAATTGCCTTGGTATTCCGTCCCTATTCCACAAAAACTACTACAATTTATGATGCAAAGAAGCGTAAAAAATTCTAAATTTATAATGTGTAGTGTATTCTCTGGATCACTTGAATCTTTTGCTTCGATAAGTGTTATATCAAAAGCAAATAATGAAATAATAACAGACTTCAAATAACATATTCAATTAATTTTAAACTACATCTCTCCACTTTAAATTGATACAAATTTTATTTTTAAAAGAAATAGAAAAAATATATATAATTAATAGTTTATTTAGAACCAAATGTAAATTAAATTAAATTTGCCAATAGAAAATTAACGCCGCAAATAATATATTATACACTTTTCAATGCTGAATATTTGCTTACTATTAAAACTAGACGCATAAATTAATGTGTCTATAGCATTGAAAAAATCAATATAATAAATTTATAAATAGGATTAATTTTAATTAATATATATAATTTATATTTTAGCTCGTGAACTGGTCTTTATCTTATTTTACAATTTTTTTGTCAATACATTAATGTTGTTATAGGTGATATGCGCAAACGAATATTTCCTTCAAAATCACTATACTGGTTGATTATCAAAATACAATATCACATGAAACGAAAAATTATAATTCACGTACAGATATGATCGAGTCAATGACTTAAGTTCATTGTAGTATGATTACATTAAATATATTGCTTGTCAAAACGCATAAATATCATTTTAATTCGTAAAACTCTACACACTATTTCTTTTACGTTTTTTACGTAGATGTGATATATAAATTTACGATTTATTCAGATTGAAAACAATTGTGAAATTTGATTCATTTATGTACACGCATATATGCATATGTAAGAAAATGCCGAAAAAACATACACCAAAAATATAAGATACTGAAATAAAATATACACGAAATGAATTTGTACTTTTACCGGTTTTACATTCACAATAAATATACCAGCGTTTACATTCTTTTTTCATTTTATCCGCAGGGGAATGCAGTTTTCATGTTGTTATTTATTCATCAACTAACATCATTAAAAGTGTAGTATGAAAAATGTGAAAAACAGATTTCGGATGTTTTTGAATAAAAAAAAACAAAAGGGAAGGAAATTATTTTAAGATTATATTGCTTTTCAGAGCATTAGACACAAAGAAAAATAACGAAATATATTGATTATTTTTATTAAAATAATATTAATGCCTGGCTGGGCAAATATTATTGCATTAATGATATCCTGGCATTTTCTTATCAGAGTTATATAATATATTAAAATTAATGTTCTATATGAAATGAAAATAAATACATTTAAAATTATCTTAAATACAGTTTTAAAATGTCACAAACCATAGAGCCATATTCACATCTTTTAATATATTACTTAAAATGGTCTTGAGATAAGAATCGACTATGAATACCGGTCTTAATTTAGTATGTCTATATATTAGTTGTATATACCATTAAAGAAAGTACCACGACGTTTCACGTCTCGAATAGGACTGATAAGACATTGAAAATACGCGAAAACGGTATTGTAATTGCGCTTGTGTCGATCGAATATAAGAAGCAACGGTAATAGAAAGAAAATAATTGGTTATACATACTTTGTAAATAGTAACATATTAGGTTTCCCATACCTGTAACTGCTTTAGTTAGATGTATAAGATAAAACTATAATTTGAGCCAGTTATTCAACACAATTTCGTAATTTTTCGATATTATAGAATTTTGTAATTTTGACATTAATGCAATATTTGCATAATATTTGCAAACAGAAAAACGTAGAAAATATAAAATTATAATAGAATATGTTAACCAGGTAGAGAAAAGATGTTTCTAAAAAAAATTTTAGCACAGATGTATTGTGGCATTTGTACTGAAATGACTTGTACGGCAGACAGTTATTACATTATTAATCGGAACCTGTTGCTATGTATCGGCTTGTGGCCATATCAAAGATTTGGTTTCAGATGTATTTTAATAACATTGATGATCATAATACTTACGTCTAGCATAGTATTTCAGGTATGATAATCTTTTCAAATCTTATGTCTTTTATTATTTTCATCAATTTTTACATCAAATAACTATTGTTATTTGATGTAAAAATTAACAAAATGAGAAATCAAGCAAAAATTGAGTGCGTAATGAATTTTAATTAATAAATAGTATTAATTTAAATAAATTCTCTGTAAGAAAATTCTAATTGCATAAAATTCTGATGAATTCGATGATGCTTCCCAGGTAGCAAGCTACGTCATTTTGACGTTGTTTTGACGTCAAATGACGTCTTTTTGACGTCAGCTTGCTACCAGGGTTAGAATGGCCATATTTGTATGTATTAAACAATTTCTTTAAAGTCACTACAAAGTTATTCTAACCAAAAAGTCATTAATATAACGAAATTAATTAACCAAATTTATTAAAAGTTAAATATCTGGAAAAAAGTAATGCTTTCAGTTTGCAACCCTCTTCACGAAAGAATACAACAAGGAGCTTCTTTTGAAAATCCTTGCATATAGTGTCCCATGGCTGAGTTATGTATTGAGATATAATATTCATTGGTTAAATATGAAAAAGGTAAATGTATTTAATATTAAGACATTTTTTTAAATATTTTAAAGATATTTTTTTGAAAAAACGATGAATAATTATTATCTTACGAGCGTAGATGCGAGACCTCATAGAACGAATACGTTTGGACTGGAATGAATTAAACGATGCGCATGAACTTGAAATAATAAAAAAGTATTCAGCTATCGGAAGACTTATCACATTATTTACGATATGTAAGCAACATCTCAAATAATTTTTCAACCTACTTTCAGTTTCAGTAATAATTTAGAATTAGTTTTATTGTTACAGTGTTCGTCTATTTGGCTATTTTTAGCTTCATTTTAATACAGCTTCTATTAAATTTTGTTCTGGACATCACGATAGCTACAAACGAATCTCGTATACGGCATCTTGCAGCCGAGGTCGAGATTTTTATAGATCAACAAAAGTATTTTACTCCGCTTTTGTTATATTTGTTTCTTACCGTTCTGTGTGGCATAACCACAGTAATAGCCATGGAAACACTTTGTATGTCATATACACAACACGCATGTGGATTATTCGAAATAGCGAAGTAAATATAGCGTTTTAATCCATTAAATAGGGAATTCCTACACATTTTTTTTCTATTTCAAATTCTTGTAATTCGGGTTTTAATTAAAATTTTTAAGTCGTAATTGATATTATAGAATATATAAGAAAGTTGCTCTTTCCAGAAATCTAATTGACGATGAGATCGAATGTCTGGAAAAAAGATACAAAGGGTTGAAAGTAGAGTAAAATAACGCTCTTTGTTTACTGACAAGTATTTAACTAATTAATGATTTCGTTTAATGAAATATATCGATATAATTATTATTTAATGTTGATGTATAATAATTATTTCGATGTATTCTACTAAAAAATAAAATTATTGGTTGATTACTTGTCAGTAAGTGGGCAGAGCTCACTTATTCTTTTTATCTTCATTTTCCTAGCTTCTGTCTTTATTTTTAGAACCCAACTCCATTTTTCAGAACCCAAGACACGAATAGTTATGATAGAAAAACACATAGATTACCTGGTACCTACTTAAGAGCTAAGAAGTGAATCAATTTATTTTGATAATTTTTACAAATTTTACTACTTTTCAGTTGTCGTATAAAACAAGCTTTGCACAAAGGTATGGCACGAGACGTAATATCTGTTACTGAAAAAAATTCAATAATATGCCAAGAAATAATCAGTGCAGTCGATATACACAGGAAAGCAATCGAGTCTGTAATTCTCATTAATTTAATCAAAGACGATTTCTTTTATTTTATAATGTAATTTTTCTTTAAATTATTCACTCTTCAATAAACTTGCATTAATATATTATTAATATACAATTCGAATTTTCAAGCACAAAGAATCTGATAAATCGTATGTACGCGTAATTATTGACAATAGTTATTTATATTTTATATTTATCCTGCGCATTATCCTTATTCAAGGTTTATCGAAATGACGAAAGTAAATTTTGAGTGGATGTATTTCATTGCGATACCATTCGCCGTACTAACGCTAAGCATTAATCTGTATCGCGTGAGTTACTTTTGATATATTCTTATCAATAATACCGAGTAACTAACAAATCTTAGTTAGGTATTGTAAACACGATACACTTGCGTGTACTATCGTATGCGTAGGTGCAAGCTCTGCACTTCTCACAAAGTAAAACTGATTGTTTATGTGATCATAGCTTTCTCGGCTAATAACGACCGAAGCATATGGGGATCTAATAACAACTCTTCTATTTGTTCTTGGCCATTTTTGGTATTTGTTCTTCTGCAACTATGTCGGACAAGAGGTGATCGATCATAGCAGCGATATTTTTTATAAAACGTGAGATTATTTAGATATATACCGTAATACATTAAAGAACAGTTTTTATTTTAAATTTGTTTCAATCTTAAAACTTTTACGACCTTCTAATAATATATTACGTAGATACAACATACAATGGTACATGGCGCCATTGAAAGTGCAATATTTATTATTGTTTGTAATGCGAAGAAGCATGAGATGTTGCACACTCATGATTGGCGGCTTGTTCATTCCATCGTTAGAAGGATTCGCCACGGTAAAGTCTTGATACTATAAATAATAATTTGTCGAATATTTTTGCTTTAGATAATCAAGAATACAATTTCCACGTTTTAGCTTATAAGCATGTCACTTTCGTATTTTATGGTAATTTATTCCATTCAGTGAGCGTGCTCATAAAATAAAATTTATCATTAGTCGAACACATAGTTTATCATAATCCAGTAATTCTGGTATGCTTGTTGCAAATGCTAATGTAATAAATTAATAATACACGAAAACAATTTTTTAAATTATATCTATTATCGTTTATTATACATATGAATAAAAATAAAATTTTACGGAATTTATCAATATATATTTTATGGAATCATGCATAATGCAAATATAAAAAAAAAATGAATGCAACATTATAGTAACAGGATACGCAATATTAACAATCGAACTACATTTTTAAAATAAGAAAAAAATTATTTCATTATATCATACATTTTTTTATCAGATTTGTAAAATTAATTTAGCTTAAGAAAAAAATAATTTATTACCATATAATAATATTATTGTCATCATTTAAAATATCTATTTAGAAAGTGTATTTATGCTTCCATAATTTAACATTAATAAATTAATTTAACAAAAAGACTATACTTACTATATATATAGACGCACATTTTTCACGATATAGTGAGTTTTAAGTGTAATTATTACAGTGCAAATAATACATTGATATTATACAATAGTTATAACAGCTTACTAATTTAGGATTTTGATGTAATCCAAAATAAGTCCTCACAGCACTTATAACGTCGAGGGGATAACCACTAGCTGAAATATTGTCCCACTGATTACATGATTTTATTTTATTTCATATGATTTCGTCTGATTACAAATAATTTTTTTTACTACATATGAATTTAGTAAAATATACAGTTTTATTTAATATTATACAATTTCTCTTGGTTGCATATGTAATTATCGGATTATACAGAGATTTCATATGAATTTTATAATGATTTCGAGAACTCTGTCCCACGATTACATTAAGTGGTTATTCCCTCGTATAATGTAATCTTCATAATGCTGGTCAAGCATGGTACACAGATCGTAGTTTCCAATAATTATTGCATTATGATTTTTCTTGTTAATTTCGAATGATATCAGCACATATTATTTCAATACACAAAGAAAGTACTGCAATGCTCCGCGTCTTGAATTGAAATGAAGGGACGTCTGAAACGTATGAAAGCGACATTACAACTGCGCTTGCGCCGATCGAACGTATGAAAGGAATATCAAATATACATATACACAGAGAAAAACATAATTGGCCCATACAAATAATAACGTTTACTCGAACATTATGAACAGACACTAGCCAAATATGCTTCGAAACTATAATTTGCATGATTATAGTACCCGATAGTAACCGATAGATATTCTATCGTAATTTTTCGCACAAGTTTAATACTTTATTTAAATATGTACAAATAGCGAATTATAAATTATGATCAAGCGTATGCCGAACTTACGAGATAACTCGTGGAAAGAAATTCGGCATAAACGCGTTATGACGTTTGTACTGAGATGGCAAGATTGCCCAGTGAACAGTTATTATACGATTAATCGAATTTTGTTACTATGTATCGGCTTATGGCCATATCAAAAGTCTATTTTGAAACATATTGCAATAGCATTTATAACGATAATGTTTGTATCGTCTATAATATTTCAGGTATGATTATAACTTTTTTATATCTCTTATTAATTTTCTTTATACAAACTATAGAAATCAAAGCCTTAAACGGTCTAGCTGGATCTTAATGCTTGTATGATTCTTATGTGAATTTATATACATATTATTACTACGTATGTAGTCCCCAGAAACGCGCGCCGAAATGATTTTTCGGTCTTGAAACGCTAACTCTATTAAACTACCGCAGTAATATCACGAGTTAAATTGACTGGCAATTTAACAATTTTTGATGCTTATTCGCATCTTCGAAACGATCTTAATAATGATGAATAACATATTAAAATCTGTAAATAATTAATTCTTATTGCGAAAAATATTACTTCGGCCGGGAGTTATGACATATACGGTCCTATAATATATTATATTATTTATTTACGTCGCCTAAAGAGACATTGTTCCTTCATATGTCAATTATTGCGAAGAATATTAGGGTAAACTAGGGTATTATGGCCATACGGAAAAGATGGCCATAGGCCATAATTTCTCCAACAATTGATAAATAATGCATTTTTATAGTCATTCTTAAAGATCAATATTTACAGTAGTTCATATGAGTACACTGTTCAAAATAACAATATTATAAATATTATCTAATATTTTTTCTTGCACGTGTCTGCTAAAAACTGTTATGTCTAATAAATTACAGTTAAGCTGCCATAATCAACATTACATACACAATAAAGGTACGTAAATTG
>NW_017295969.1:184589-187801 GCF_001594075.2 Trachymyrmex cornetzi
TATTTGTTACTTTAAGCTTCAGTGAAAGTAATATCCCAAATATTGTTAAAAAGTAACAATAAATGTATGTTTTTTGCATTTTAAAAAACTATGGCCATCATACCCGAGTTTACCCTACTAAGGCCTCGGTGGTCTAAAGGCTTAGGACGCTCGCACGGTATGCAAGAGATCCGGGTTCGACTTCTGGCCGAGGTAATATTTTTCGCAATAAGAATTAATTATTTACAGATTTTAATATATTATTCATCATTATTAAGATCGTTTCGAATATGCGAATAAGCATCAAAAATTGTTAAATTTCCAATCAATTTAACTCGTGATATTATTGCCGTAGTTTAATATAGAGCTAGCGTTTCAAGACCGAAAAATCATTTCGGCGCGCGTTTCTGGGGACTACATACGTAGTATATAAATTCACATAAGAATCATACAAGCATTAAAATCCAGCTAGACCGTTTAAGACTTTGATTTCTATATTTTGTGTTATCACATATACGGTCCTATAATATATTATATTTCTTTATACATATACAGTTTAATGACAAGATTAGTAAAACAAAGTACACTAAAAGACATTAATTATTGTATAATTATTGTCACTAAAAAAAAGAATATATTTCCTTTTTATTGTAAACATTAAATTATAACAAAAAATTGTAATAAATTTATTAATATTAAAACAAATTCTTGTTTGTATTTTATATTTCGAATAATTCCTTTAAAGCTATTCTAACTAAATAATTGTTATTAACGTAAAAGTAGAAATAATTTAAATGGAAAATGTCATTTTTAGCTAATGACTTTTATCACAACAGAATACAATGTAGATATTCTTCTACATATTCTCACATATATCATTCCATGGCTAGCCTATACATTAAAATATAATGCTACCTGCTTAAACATAAGACGGGTAAGAACATTCAATATCAGTCTTATAAAAAAAAAGTAAATGATAATTTATTATTAAATCAATTTTATTGGAGAGATACTTTTGAGAAAAAGTAATAAATAACTGTGTTATTGTTAAATACAGATTCGAGGCCTTATGAAACGATTACTTTGTGATTGGAGTGAATTAAATAACGTACAAGAAATTGAAATAATAAAAGAATATGCAGATTTTGGAAGATACATCACATTGGTTACAACTTGTAAGCAATATCTTGAATATTTCTTTTGTAAGTATAATATTTGAAAATCAATTACTTCAGATTTTAATTACAGTGTTCATCTACGTACTTCTTTTTTGCTTCATTCTGATACTGTTTTTATCAAATTTTCTTTTGGATATCACATTCAATAAAAATGAATCCCGTCCACGACAACTTCCAATTCTAATGGAATGTTTTATAGATCAGCAAAAGTATTTTTTTCCAATTTTGTTGACAGTATGTCTTTGCGCCATGTGCGCTTTTACCACAGTGATAGCCACTGAAACGCTTGCTATGTCATACATACAACATGCTTGTGGTTTATTTGAAATAGCCAGGTGAAACAAAGTTACATTCTTCAAGAAATTGAATTGATTTTAACAGCGTTTGCAAACATGCAGTTACGTTATCAATTTCAGCTGCCGCATAGAACAAGCATTGCTCATAGATAGATTAGAAGGTACTGCATCTTCTATCGAAAGAAGTTCAATAATATGTCAAGGGATAATCAGTGGATTTAATATGTACAAGAAAGCAATCGAGTTCGTATATAATTGTCGTATATATGATTAGAAGTTTTTTATTGTATATTACGATTTATCTTCAATTCTTCTAATTTTCCAAGTGTATAGACTGCAAAATTTTATGAAGAATATGAATTATTAGCATATACCTGACAGATATAAGTTATTTATAATTTATAATTATTTATGTGAATATACATTTTCTATGTGTATTTAAGATTTATTGCTATTTAAGGTTTGTCAAAATGGTGAAAAAAAGTTTTGAATGGCCATATTCATTGCTATTGCCCTTAGGGGTATTGTCGCTGAGCATTAATCTCTATCGCGTGAGCAATTATTTATATCTTAATATACCTTAGTATAGTAGTATATACAATGTGGTTTATGTGTATACATTTATTATTAGTTATATATTTTTTTAAATATTAGATATCACAGATGCGCGCTATGCACTATAACATACAGGGTGATTTAATTTTAACAGGTAAATATTTCAAAAATATATAATTTTATCAAAATACGTTTCAAATAAAAATTGTATGAAAGAGGCGTCACCTATTATATCATTCAACTTTTATTTGGAATATCTTTTGATATAATTGCATATTTTCGAATTATTTGCCTGTTAATATTAAAATAAATTATCCCGTGTATATGTATATTGTTGCGTCTCTGGAAGTATTATAAACCACTATTTCGCGCTCTTTTAAACAGCTGATCGAGTGAATAATCGATATTAGAAAGAAGAGACTCACTGCCATTGAGCTGATCTTCTAAAAACGTTGAGAGACAAGTTGCGTTCGAGACGTCAATGCATGCAAATTAATTATACACTTGATCCTTGCTTATTTGTTATATCCTTTTTATTAATGAATTTCTCTTATCAACGTTCTCTTATCGGAATGTAATTAACCACTACGCCGGTTGTCAGAGGCGAAAATAATATATTATAAAAAGAATACAAAAAAAACGTTTCGATCTTAAGGGGATGCTGGAGTGACGGTCGAAGTTAATCAAGGTCGATAGTACAGACTTTTTTAAATTCCAAATTCGACAATGGTGACATCTTTCATTCATTTCTTATCCTTATTATATATCGTTGTGTCTCAGGCCGGAAAAATTATATGCACGTTACATGCTCGAAATTAGGGCAGGAGCGCATGTAGAATAAATAGACGATTACAGTCGTATCTTTAGAATTTTGTTTTGACGCCTAAATAAAAAGATTAGCGCAAGGAACGAAATTGTGTTTCTAGCGCGTGAGAAATCGACGATGTATGACTGTTTAGCCATGAAACCGAGCAGTATTTTAGTTGATCTTTCTAAGAGATGGCGTTGCAATATGTTAGATAAGGACAGATGAATGCGTTTGAGTGAGGCCGGAATCAGACTACGCATTGAAAAATGAGATTGAAGATTGAAAGATTGAAGTTTTTTTGATCAATCAGAATAAAAGGAGTCAGAATTTCTTTGTCCTCATTGGTGAAATTTCAATCTTTAATTTTCAATCTCAATCTTCAATGCATAGTCTGAT